>NC_079445.1:29523987-29830904 GCF_903798145.1 Danio aesculapii
GACCCAGAGATCCATGCAGCCTGACGTCGGAAACCTGGGTTTAATGTGATAAGAGCAGTGATCGATGTGTGCAGAAGCTTGCTGTTGTTGCGTCCACAGGAAATGATTAAGTGCCAACTTTAACCCAGGATGCTTTAATATAAAGTTGAAAGGAAAGGAGTCAGCCGGGGGGTTACTGTGACCCAAAACTTGTGGAATGAAGCTATGGAAGTGTCACTGGCCTCGCTTTGTCCTAGTGTGGGTTAAAAGTCGGTAAGGTCTCCATCTACAGTCACCGCCGAGGCAGAGTTTATTTGCAGACTTCAGTAGTTCATACTAGCCTTAGCATGTGGCCTTTGACATCCACATAAAAGAGAGCTGGTTATCTCCGAGACCAGTGACAGCTCTTGAATGGTTTAGTCTAGAGGGTGTAAAGGAGAGCGAAGCATCCAACTGTTGGTGTACTGTTGCACAGAGCCAGAGTAGATTGAGACACTTCAGGGGGCTAGGCTTTTCGAGGGGGTCTTCGAATGTGCTCTCCACTTAAAGCGAAAATTGGCTTATTTTTTGATCCCATCAAACTGTGCAGTTGGCTGAAAAGTGTCTCGATTTTTACTTATCGGCACTGCATGTCATTTGCTGATGGGGAACTACTGACACTCCAGCTCTCCATCGCCCTGCCAGATCTCTTTTTGCGGTCGTCCGGCTCAATCATCGCAGGCCAAATGCATATCTATGAGTGCTTGGAAGTCCTTTTCCTTATCCTGACATGACCGCAAATGGCCACTCCAAATGGCCTCTATGTTATTTCCTTGTCTTGCAGTAATTGTAGCGGTGCTTAAAGCCCATATTGTCTGGCAAACAGAGCATCTGCCAGGATGGGGGGGAAGAGTGGTAATTGGACCCTCAGTAATTTGTCTACTATTAAAAAAAGTTCTTGATGTCGCCTTTGAAGTTGCTGTTAAGATGAGGGAGGACTACGTTTGCTTTATTAAGAACAGCCGTCGCTGCTACACTCTGCCTGGATTACATCAATCTGTCACGCTACATCAAACAGCTTTTGGCTTCTAAATTATAAAGATAATTAAATGAATGTGTTTGTCAGAGCACAGCGCACCTCCGGGCTCCTAGTTTTCAAAAATGAGACATGACATCACATGACCTTAACCAGGGTGATCTTTAAGCTGCTAAACTTGGAGACTTATTTTAAGGGTATAGTAAGCCATGCTTTGCAGTACGTGTGTGGAGATAAGGACTATTCATTCTATCTATCTATCTATCTATCTATCTATCTATCTATCTATCTATCTATCTATCATTATTTCCATCCATCCATCTATCTGTCTATATACCCGTCTGTCTGTCTATCTATCTACCTGTCTGTCTGTCTGTCTGTCTGTCTGTCTGTCTGTCTATCTATCTATCTATCTATCTATCTATCTATCTATCTATCTATCATTATTTCCATCCATCCATCCATCTATCTGTCTATATATCTACCCGTCTGTCTGTCTATCTATCTACCTGTCTGTCTGTCTGTCTGTCTATTTATCTCATGTTATCTATCTATCTATCTATCTATCTATCTATCTATCTATCTATCTATCTATCTATCTATCTATCTATCTATCTATCTATCTATCTATCTATCTATCTATCTATCTATCTATCTATCTATCTATCATTATTTCCATCCATCCATCCATCCATATATCATTATTTCCATCCATCCATCCATCCATCTGTTTATCTGTCTGTCTGTCAATATTACTATCCATCCATCCATCCATCTGTCCTTTTTTCGATTCATCCATCCATCCATCCATTCATACATCCATCCATCCACCTGATTATTGCTAATTTAACTTTTAAATATTATTTATTTATTTATTTTAATCTCAGTCGTTTGAGTTAAAAAATTTTATTAAAATAAATTTAATTTAATTAAATTTTTTTTGGCATTTTGGTGAAATAACCATTTGTTTTTAGTTAAGCCTTATCATTTTTATTATATATACACTTTTTTTTAATTATCATTACTTTAATTAATAAATTATCATTTACTTTAATTATTACATTAAATCATTGCTTTAATCATTAATGTCACATCATAATTTAGAGATGATTCTAATATGCTGATTTGGTGCACAGCTTTATTTATTTTATCAATATTTTTTATTAATTCATAAATTTTATTAATAATTTCTTTTTTTAATTTCTTTTTTTATAACATTTAGTGTAATATATACCAGAAATTTATTGATAAAAACATAATTTCATAAATTTTAGACAGCCTTTATTATTTTAATTAATATTTTTATTCCTATTATTTGTTTTTTCTTTGCTATAATAATGTCTTATCATGCTATCAATGCTACCATAGTGGCAGTCTCTATAGGGCCTTGCAGCCAGCCAGAATGGGTTTCTTATTTGTGAGGAAACTGGTCTCCTGCTGTGTCCTGTGTCAGAGAGATGATAATGTCAGCCTTGTCAGGATTAATCTGGGACGAGTAAGAGCAGAGATTAAGCCAGTTCATGTGAGAGGAGGAACTGTACTGCCCAAACCCACACTTATAGGTCACATCTCTAATACCCTTAACAGTGCAGTATAGAAGCTCCCTGTTTGTAATATGGAGGCTTCAACCAGCTGCAGGATTTCAGTATGTATTTATAATTCGAGAAGGGAATGTATGATGTACACAGCAATGTGCCCAATTCTGCCCATTAATGGTCACCAATAATACCAGCAATGGAACTGCATACATTAACTGGTAGAGTGGAAATCTATATATCCACATCAATTTCAAATTTCAAATAATTAAAAAGATAGTGAAATTGGCATGAAATTATTCCAGTAACCCAGTTTTCAAATTGCTCACACAGTAAGAGACGTATATTTTCTACCAGTATAAGAAATGCCTATTACTTTTCAGTCTCTACTCAATTGGTTAAAATGGCTCTGTAAAATGTGCGTTACTGATTGCAATACATCTGGCTGAAGACTGTAAATTTTATATCTCCGTTAAAGATTTTATACTGTCATGATATTTCACAGAGTGGGGTCAGCGGATGCATGTGGCCTTCAGATTAGTATGTATAGAGCTTCATAAAATGGGTTTCTAAAGTTCACAGAATGTTAACAGTGGAGAAACGTGAGATGTGTTCTGTGGATTGACAATTCACATTCATCAGTCTGAAAATACTGGAGTTTGGTGGTTGCGAGTCCAATGCGATAAAAGGTATATTTTACATATAATGCCTCATTCACACTAGCAGCGACTTAGCAGCCGCCTGATGCTCTGGGTGGTGACCTGCTGCAAATGCAGGTTTGTGTGGGTGTACAGCACAGAGAATATAACCAGCCTCTGAGCAAGCTATGAGAGGATCATGTGAGCTCTACTGGTGCTCCTATTGGCTGTCACTCAAAGGAAGTTGCTCTTCATTTGCATAAATTTGAAAGATTTTCAACTTTGACCAGCAGTCGCTGTCGCTCACGTAGATGGAAGTCGCCAGAAATCAATCATTCTCAGTTGAAATTAACGGTCACTTGTTGCTTTGCGGCTGCGAGTCACTCGTAGTGTGAATGAGGATTAAAAAGAAACGGTTTCGAACATCCACAACAACGATGATCAAAAATTCTATTTTATAATCAGTTTCTATTTTTGTGATGTTGCGACTGAAAAAAACAGTATAAACTAATATGACAATGATCACCTCAGGTGCTGATTATGTGCATTATTCAGTGTTAAATGACGTTAATGTGGTTTGATTACCATTTTATGCGTCATTCATTGCCATACTGAATGTGGAAGAAGATAGGTCACTGTAATATGCCACAGCCATATCACCCTGCAGCCCACAACAAGCTAAGCAGGGCTGAGCCTGGTCAGTACCTGTATAGGAGACCACATGGGGAAACAAGGTTGCTGTTGGAAGTGGTGTTAGTGAGGCCAGCAGGGGGCGTTCAACATGCAGTCTGTGTGAGTCCTAATGCCCCAGTAAAGTGAAGGGGACACCACACTGTCAGTGAGTGCATTCCTTTGGATGAGATGATAAACTGAGGTCATTAAAAATCCCAAGGTACTTTTTTGTGTACAGGCCAAATTCATCAGTGTATTGAAATTCTTGATTCTGATTGACTGGAAGGTATGCAATAAATTCATTTAATGCACAGGTAGTTCCTGTGACTGTTCTCCACTTTGCTTAAAGTGTTTTTGTGTATGTATGTATGTAGTAATAGTGTACTTTTTATTTATTAAATATTTTTTTATTATTATTATTTATTAAATTTCAAATTAAAAATAAAATTGTTAAAATGATTATTTTCTTTGTTTTTATATCAAACTGTCAACATTTAATGTCATATAATGTCACAAATAATAGTAATAATAAATCAAATAAAATAAATAAAAACGTATTAACAGGGTGACACGGTGGCTCAGTGGTTAGAACTGTCACCTCACAGCAAGAAGGTCACTGTTCAAGTCCTGGCTGAGTTAGTGTTCACCCAGTGTTCGCGTGGGTTTTCCTCTGGGTGCTCCGGTTTCCCCCACAGTCCAAAGACATGTGCTATATGTGAATTGAATAAACTAAATTGGCCATAGTGTATGTGTGTGAATGTGAAAGTGTATGGGTGTTTCCCAGTACTGGGTTGCAGCTGGAAGGGCATCCGCTATGTAAAACATATGCTGGATAAGTTGGCGGTTCATTCTGCTGTGGCGACCTCTGAAGTGACTAAGCCGAAGGTAAAATAATGAATGAATACATATCAGCTGGCTGCAGAAGAAGCTCTTTGCATGTCGAATTATGTAGTTAACTAGCTAACTAGGCAAACTTGGACCCCCTGCCACACACACATTCTCAGTTTCTCTCTCTCTCTCTCTCTCTCTCTCTGTTCTCGCCTTTGTCACTCTCTCTTTAATTCTCTTTCCTTTCCTCGTGTGTCTGGTGGAGGGAGATAGAGAATCAAGGCAGGGGATTTATCAGGTAATTTTCATAGCTACTGCGTTTTCTTGCTTCTGGAGCAATGTAAACAAATGGGTAATTTTTATGCAAGGCAAAGGGAAACACCAATTATCTAGTGCCTATTGAAGATAACACTGTCTATTCGCAACTCCATTAACTAGGCTTGGAACTTTCAAAAAAACACATCCTCTTTTATCCAGATTAACCAGTGTGTTCGTAAAACTAGAAGCCACCTGGACGTGCACTGAGATATATAATTAGTGTTGAGAAACTTATATGTGGTATAACACAGCGCCGTACTGTTTAATTGAAAATGTATTGAAATAAAGTTTCACACTAATAGACAAAAAGTTGAGCAGACTATTTTCTCCTTCCTGTTCTTTGAAACACTGAAACCTTCAAATTGCGGGGACACATTTGACAGAAGTTTAGTTCAGGAATAATTGGACCGCAAAGTTACAAAGTTCCATGGACTTATTAAGGGTAAACCATTATTTCTCACATACGTCTGATCCGGAATGTTTAAATTGCCTGTCAGATTTGTCAGCCATATAGAAAATTGCAGTCTTGGTTTACCTGTTTTACTCCGGGATCCTCAGAGTGCTAATTGTGAAGGGGTTATGACTTTTCAAATTTAGATCTGAACTTAGTAAAGTATGTATTCTTAACTGTGTAGTGTAAGTTTCAGTAATGGCAGATTGAAAGTTACTCAGAGCGTGTTTTCATCTTTCTGTAATAGCTATCAGTAGCCATCGCATTTGTATTTTACTTTTGCTTTGAGTTGCACACACTGTAGTTAAGAGATAGGTCACCCAAAAATGAAAATGTCATGATCGTTTACACTCAAGTGCTTCTGAACATTTATGAATTTATTTCTCCTGTTGAACACAAAATAAGGCCTGGAGAATGTTGAAAAGAAGCAGCCATTGGCATACATAGTTAAATCAATGGCTGTTTCTTGTCCTACTCAGGTTCATTGCGGAAACGTACACAGGGCTACATTTCTGGGGACAGCAAAATCTGTAACCCTAGGTACATCTGCTCATAGTTTTTTCAGTCTTCGCAGACAACTCTGTGTACGTGGCAAGCCACTATGCAAACTGGTAACACCAGAAAAGCTATCCGTAAGGAGGTTAGCTAGTAGTGCTAAAATACAGAACAGAAGCCGTCGGCAGTGTCATGCAACCTGTTTTATAGACGAAATGCAGCCAAACGTACCTCTGGCTACGAAATTCGTGTTCTCCAGAAATGAAGACGAGTACATATGCACAATGAGCCTGCGTTATGCTTTTCAAGAATATTCAATCTAGATTTTGAATAAGTGGAGGGAGAATACATGATGACAAAAACATTTTTGGGTGAACTATTACTTTAAGCAAATTATGTGGCAACAATTAGCTGACTGTGCTACATAATGTTCACATAAAATGAACTTTTAAGGGGTCCTTATAAGGTGTAACAAGTCATCCCCAAAATGTGTCTGTGAACTCTCAGCTCAAAATACCTCACCTGTCATTTATTATATCATGCTGTAAATGTTTTTTTTATGTGGAAGTGGATGTAAACTATATTTTTGTAAACAAAATACATTTGTAAGTAGTTTGTGTGTCTCTCTGTAAAATGCAAATATGCTGCTGCTCCCCGCCTCCCAGAAGAGGGTGGAGCCTTTACAGCTCCTGCCACACTTAAAACAACAGCTTCATTTCAAAGATTTTAATCAGAGGTTGAGTAAATAAAAAAAAAAAAACACAACAAACATTATATATATAATAAATTTGTAACTACTTTATTAACATTGGGTTCTGATTGTCATATTATGTTTGTGTTGATTGTGACAATGCATAATGTTAATTGTGGATTTTACAACATATATCGATTCAAGCCTTATAAAAGATGAAGAATTTTAATGTTACAATAAAAATATATATTTTTTAATTTAATTATCATCATTATTCTGGAGAGTGCCAAATACAACCCAGGAGATACGTTTTTTTTTTTTTTTTTTGCAGTTTTTGTTTTCGCGAATCCACCAGAGGCCGCTGTGTACGCTTTTTGAGATCTCAAATTTTTCTTGCGAGTGCCATGCACACCTGCTGTTCTCGCGTAAATCCGCCCAAGGCCGATGTCGACTGACTGACTAACTGATTGACCGATCCCCCACCAACCCTCCTCATTCCCTAAACCCAACCGATATGTTTTCAACCAATAGGGTTGGTTGAGTTTCGTCCGCTGAACAGAAACAATGAAAGTAAAGGAGACTGTAAAGCCTAATTTAACCCAAATGTGTGAAGTTGTGGACATGGAGCTGCTGCAAATACAAGCATCAGATGTAATGGGGGCGGGTACTTTCACTTTTCACCACTACACCCCCTCACCTCTGCTGCTTGTGTTCACACCAAACTAAGATCGGCACGTTGTTTCTTATGGCGGGTTTTTATTCGTCATACATGTTGAGAGATCGAGTTGATCGACTTGAGAGAATATGTCTTGACATAACTCACACAGACGTGTCTTAGTAAAGTGTGAAGTCATGTATGACTTTAATCGTTGCATTAGTCTGAATGTAAATGCCCTCGTCAGGCAGAGCTGGAGCAGCGTAAGGGAGTGGACCAACGTGCATTAAATGAAAGCTATTAACAAAAGAAAAAGACACAACTGAAGACATTTAAATGCTTGTATTTGTTATATTTGCAGCAGCTCTGTGATACTCAACCACAACTTCGTACATTGGGTTAAAATAGGCTGTCCTCTCTGTGTTCAGTCCGTTACAATCATGGATGAAACCCAGACAGGCTGTCAGGCAGCGTAATACAGAGAGTGAATCAAAGCGCATCAAATGATTGGTAATTAAAAGGGAAAAAAAGAAAAAAAGAATAAATAAACATATTTTTATATCAGACACACATCTGATGCTTGTATTTGCAGCAGCTCTACATCCACAACTTCACGCATTGGGTTAAATTAGGCTTTACGGTCTCCTTTACTTTCATGGTTTCCGTTCAGCGGACGAAACTCAACCAACCCCGTGACGTCAGACACAGTAATCAAGTTTTTTTTTTATATAATTTCATTAAAGTGGAATCCAATGTACAAAATAAGGTAAACTTGACTGAGTGCTTCATTTCCCCTTTAATTGACCAACACCCACCTACTTCCCTAAACATAGCCGACAGTGTTTCCAGAAAAAGAAAAGCCCTCATTACGGTCTGATTTTTACCAGGTTTCCACATTTTACCACATTCTCACGCTGTTATTTACCTGTTTATTTTATTTTTGGGCTTTTGTCTTAACTGTTTACTGGAACCATTCTTCGCCGCAGTGGAACCCTATCCTCACAGTCAACTCTGCTTGGCCTCCTAAATCCTCTGACGTCCGTGGCAAGCCACTGGACAAACTGGTAACAGCATGAAACTGGTAAGCGGTCAGCTAGTAATCGCGAAAAGGAATGGCGTCATACCGTAGCATTCGTTTTAAGTTTAAATGCAGCCATACGTTCCCCTGACTATATAATTTGCGATCTCCAGAAATGTATATAGGGCTACGTTTTCAGACTGAGCCCATGTTGACGATTATCAATCCAAGATTGTTTTTAGAACCTCTTTGTTATTTACCTCTTTTATTTTATCTATGAAGCTATTGCATTAAATGCTTTGTGGTTTTGTAATGCATAATCCATAAAACAAAAACTGCTGAAACCCAAAGCGCTGTCTGTGTCAAGGCAGCTGACAGGGCTAAAAATCAATTTCTTCTTTTAGTAACCTTTTCTTAGCTGTTGTTGTCTGTAAAACCAATGCCACTAGTGGTTTTGTACATCATGTCCGTGGTTGAGTTTGCAGAGATGCATTGATCCATTAATAACTAAAATAATACACTGATGTGTTTCATAATTCCTTTTTGTCCGACAAAGACTAATTCTAATCATATACCTGTTGTTGTAACTGTGCTTAGCATTGGATTATAAATATTTTACTGCTAACCTTTTTAAGGGCATCCTGCAAATAAAAAATGCTGACATGAATTAAAATAAAAAACTTGAATCATCTCGAGTGTTCTCTCACTTTGTTTATTTCAAAGGTTGGGAATCAAAGTTCAGTTCAGTGCACTGAGTGAGAAAACAGTTGTATTTTCGTCCCTCGAGTGAAAGACTGCCAGATAAGAAAAGTATTTGCAAGATTTACTTTTTGGGTCCAATGTGCAAAGAACTTACCGCTTGCCAAGAAAGTGTAAGCTTATGAAAAATGTCTACATAACTATACTTTAGCTTAGTAACTTGTGCAAAAAACAGGGGCCCCAAGAGCATTTCAAAAGTTGAACGTGAAAAAAAATGCACGAAAGCATGCACATCAATCTAAATGGGTGCTCAGCCAAACAGCAAAAAGCACAAAAATATAGTATATTTAAAAAGGCAGCATAACCAAAGCCCCAAAAAATACTAATTTATTAAATTTAAAAAGGCTATCACAAAGCGTGTGGGTTGAACATGAAAGTTAGGAATGTAATTGCATCAAAATAAGTGGCATTCAAAACTTACAAAAGCGAAACTGAAAACATAAAATGTGCGAGAATACAATAGAGTAGAATAGAAAACATTGTTTTCTACATTTTTTGCCCCAAAGTGAACAAGTCAGAAATTTTTGAGACTAAAATTAATCAACTAACATACGAATCAAACACTAATGTAATATTTTGACAATAAATAGCTCCATATTAAGATGTGCGTAAGGTCAATTTCTAAAAGCAGCATGAATGTAATCCTCTCTGATGTATGATACGATATCCCACAATACTGTATTTGTGCCTTAATTGATGATTAAATGGTGGAATAAAATGGTGATTGATCAAGCCATTTATTTTAAGCTGTTTATCAATTCTGAAAACTTTGAACTATAACACAACACTGTTACATTTAAGAAAACTGAAGAATATTGTCTAATATTGATGTTTTAATTTCTGAATTATTTCCTCTAGCACAAGTTGCTTTCTAAAACTCACGTTGTACATTATAAAGCTTCATCCCATTCCAGTATCTGCAATATTTCTATCTAAAAGTTCTGAGTGAGCTAGATACTTCTTTAAAATAGAGTAGCCAAAATATTTTAAACACTGTCACGGAAGTACGCTGACAACAGAGTTGGGGATCCATGTGAAGTAGCCGTACAGGCAATGGTCAAAAACAGGGACAAACAGAAACATGCAAATAATCCAAAGAGTTGTCAAAACAGGTGAATAGTCAGGACAGGCGGCGAGACAACGAAATAATAAACTAAGCAAAGCGGTCAAAACACTGAAAGACAAACAAGGAAAATTGCTTTGTAGTGCTACGCAGGGTAAACAAGACTTAGTAATGTGTGTTGCAATGAGAGGTGTCTTTATAGTCCAGTTAATTATTTAATGATGAGCTTCAGATGTGTGTGTGTGTCATCATCGGTGATCCAGAACAGGTGTGTGAGGTGCATGACGGGAGTTGTAGTTCATATCAGTGGCCATTTTGTATTTCTCCAGCGATCAAGCAGTTGCAGTTGATCATAACACACACACACTCATCCACTGCCATTTTTTATCATATTCAGTAGCTATTTTTTATGATTTTGTCCTGTCCTTTTCTTTTCTGACTGATAAATATAAATAGTAAACTAAATTCTACAAAATTCAGCCCACAGATTTTAATAAATGCAATTTATTTAACTTTTACTTTGTGTGTGTTTTATTAATTTAGCCACAAATCTGTGAAATACAGAATCAGACCTTTTATTAGGATAGAACAGTGGAAGTTACAGACAGGAAAAATTGGGTTGGCAAAGGACCTCGAGCTGGGAACTAACCTTGGGTCACTGTGAGCACCATGGTGCTATATGTCAGCACACTTAACCACTAGGCTATTGCCGCCGACAAGAAATGCACGTTTTGACAGTAGATTTAACAGTATATACTGTAGATGTGATTTTATCAAACTATTTACAATGAGTCACCTTTATACATCCTCCAAAATGACCTTCACACCATTGCTCAAAATTAATTAAAAATACAGTTTACAAAAGTCCAGTAGTTCTAAAACGTTTCCTCATTATCACATTTTTAGTGGCTGAAGTGAATTTGTTGGGGTCATGCTCTCTACTTTGTCACAATTCAGTTTTATTTAATAAAACTTACTTCATGGTCATCTTATTGGCCTTTTTTTTTTGTTTTAATCCAACATGACATTGCAGCAATCAATGGCATCTACGGTAAGAGGTTAAGCCTGACATTTTTCTTCATACCACATCAAATCCAATCAAAAAGCAGCATTAGGAAAAAATGTAGTAGTTTCCACAGCACAGCTACCATTAATAAGCCCATGCATCACCACTGTTTGTTTTGTTGATGGGAAGCCACACTGAGAGTTTGAACAGCTGTAAAAATTCAATTGAAGTTCAGTATCGCAACGCGTAATGCTCATCCGATTGAGGATTATAAGTGAGCGCCTCTCTTTGCAGTATTAATATTTTGATTGTCTTAAATTAGAAGCTAATCCTGTCCTATCTCTTCCAACTATAGCAGGCTGGCAGGAAGCCGTCGGGTTGTGGAGACATTTGGACGGCTGTGTTTCACACCCACCCAAACAACATTCAAAATTCAGCTTCATGATTTTTTCATTGCCATGTGTGCCTTGGAAGGAGGAAAAACCAGCCTGTTCGGCACACGAGCAAGAGTGCAAGTAAGTAGACCAATAAATACAGTGGATAAATGACATGTCGCGATGTAAAACAATGAACAGCAGCTCCGAGAAGGTCATTAGCGATTAATACTGTGAGTTAAGCGCTCTGATTGCTGGGGGAAAGAAGCTGTTTATTACGCTGCAGCTCTTTGAGGCAAAGCGACCTGTTGGTTTTCCAGAGGGGTAAAAGCTGGTGAACTGATGGGCTCAGGAAATTTGTTCATGCGAGAGATTTTTCGGCGAATATTTGAGAAAAAGCAATGTGCTGAGAGAAGTTAGAAAGGGTGGATGTTCTTCTCGGCTGAATGTTCCTGTTCCACTAGATGGTTTTGGACGTTGAGACTCTATAATAATGGTTGGTTCAGTGGCCACTGTTTGACGCTCTTACTCTGAGTTTTTGCTCAGGTTTTTTGATCATGTATATTTCTGTTTAAAAAGTGTATTTAAATACAGCAATTAGGATGTTTAAATTGTTAAAGTGCACTGTAAAAAATGCTGGGGTAGGGGCCAGTCACATTGTACGCGCTTTTTGAGTTGAGAGGCTCCTTTTTTGAATGATTTACTAATGGCCGCAAGTTGTTTACGCACTGCTCATGCACCCTGCATGCCTCGCGTTTTAACTGCCTGCTGTGCCTTGCGTTTTTGCCATTGCGGGGTGCGCTCAGTTTCGAAAAAGTGAACTCTGAGCGGAAAAAGCATGTTATGTCAGTCGTGTCTTTTTCATTCACTAATGAAATAAAATCAGAGGCAGGGTTTCTATTGAGGTGACAGCATTTGCAAGAAAACAACAGAGACTTTAGAAGACAGAGTAAAGACAAGTGGTTACTGTTTTGAGTTATTCGGAGCTGTATGACTTCACAAATAATGAATATCACACTATTATAAAATATTAAAATTATACCAATATCAATAGCAACACTTGTGCACAATAAGCAGCTGATCCAGTCGACATAAAAAGTGCATTCGAGTTTTTGTAACGTAAAAGCACGTTTGATGTGATAGGGCCCTTATACACAATTCCGTCCGGTTGCCCCAACACAAATCGATTAAGTTACATCCATTGTTTTATGTTCTATTCAATTAAATTTGTAAAAACAATAAAGCTGTGCCAGAAAAAAAAAAAACAGGAATTGTGTTAATTCAGAAGCAGCAAAAATCCTGATTTTTTCAAATTTTAATTGCATTTGTGATGTTTATTAGTTTTTTAATATATACACTAGCGGTCAAAAGTTTGGGGTCAGTACGGTTTTTTAAATGTTTTTAAAATAAGCTTCTCCTGCTCACCAAGGCTGCATTTATTATTTCAGAAAAAAATATAAAATTGTGAAATGTTATTGCACTATAAAATAACTGTTCAAAAGTGGTTTATAATTTAATTTTTAAATTTATTCTAGTGATTTTAATGATGAATTTTCAGCTTCATTACTCCAGTATTCAGTCACATAATCCCTTAGAAATCACTCTAATATTAATTCTTCTTCTTCTTCTTCTTCTTATTATTATTATTATTTTTTTTTTTATTATTATTATTATTATTATTATTATTATTATTATTATTATTATTATTATTATTATTATTATTAATGGTAATAGTAATTTAAGCAATAATGACTGGATTTAATAATTTAATAATTTAATTTGAAACTACATACAATAAGAAAGCAGTTATTTAAATTTGTATAAATATTTAACAATTTAACATTTAAAAAAAAAAAAATTAATAAATGCCGCCTTGATGACCGGAGTAATTTTCTTTAAAAAAAACATGAAAAAATACCTGACTGATTAATAAAGTAATAAACCTAATAAACTAATAATTGATTGTTTATTAATAGTAAGGTAGAAGTTGGGTTTAGCTTTTAGGATTAGGGATGTAGAATAAGATCATATTGTATAACTACTAGAGAACAGTTAATATTGTAATAGTAGCCAGATAATAAGCCAGTAGTTAATAGCATGAATTGTGACCTAAACTGAATTGTTACCATATTTCCTTGTTTAGATCAAAAAGTAAATAATACCATGCATTTAATTTAAAAACTAATTCAACATGTTACTAAATATTTACTTTATTATTTCACTAAAAATGCGAATCTTTTGAATCAAAGACAACTGAAAAAAGATGATATTAAATTAAATTAAATTAAATTAAATTAAATTAAATTAAATTAAATTAAATTAAATTAAATTAAATTAAATTAAATTAAATTAAATTAAATTAAATTAAATTAAATTAAATTAAATTAAATTAAATAGTTTATATTGTATTGTGCAGCACAAGCCATCAAAATTTGCAATTACAATAATTTCTAAAAGGAAGGGACCAGATTAAACATCCAGTTTTGCCTCATAAATAAAAATGACATTTGAATGTATATTAAGACGCAAAACATTTATTTTAAATTGTATTGATTCATCACAATAGTCATGTTTTTACTTTATTCATACTCAGATAAGGTTTGGTGAGTAATAATCTTCTTTCGATGTCAAATAGATGACATTGCTCCTGTTAAAGCCAAGAATATAACTAGCAGCCAAAGGGGATCCTGGACTAAGTCCCCAAAATTAAAAATGACGAAAAGACAGTGCAGAAAAGCTGAGCGTATGTGGAGAAAGACGAAACTAGTAGTCCATTATAATATCTATAAAGACAGTCTTCGTGCTTTTAATATGGAACTAAAAACTGCTAGGCAGACTTTCTTTTCAAGCCTTATAAACAGCAACGTAAACAATGCTCGTAAACTCTTTGCAACGATAGAGAAACTCACAACCCCCCCCAGTCGAATTCCCAGTGAGCTACTCTCTGAAAGCAAATGTAATGAGTTTGCTCATTTCTTTACTGACAAGATCAATAATATCAGAAAGGCAATCAGCTCATCCAATCAGCCAAATTGTGTCGACGTCAGACTAGCTCAACCACAACTTAAGAAATCAGACATTATGTCCGATTTCATGGCAATTAATGGCAAAATCTTAGAAGAGATCGTGCAAGTTATGAAAACATCAACCTGCAGTCTTGACACGCTCCCCACATCATTCTTTAAAACGGTGTTGACCTGCTTAGAAATGGATCTTCTAAAAGTGGTAAATGCTTCACTTCTCTCGGGGATTTTTCCTAACTCACTTAAAACTGCAGTTGTTAAACCCCTCTTGAAGAAGAACAACCTGGATAACACCATATTGAGCAATTACAGGCCCATCTCAAATCTCCCTTTCATTGGCAAAATCATTGAAAAAGTTGTTTTTAACCAGGTTAACAAGTTCCTAAACTACAAGGGGTGTTTGGACAATTTTCAATCTGGTTTCAGACCACATCACAGTACAGAGAGCGCCCTTATAAAGATAATCAATGACATCCGCCTAAATACAGATTCAGGCAAACTAACAGTGCTGGTACTGCTCGATCTCAGTGCTGCATTTGACACTGTCGATCACAGCATACTTCTGGATAGGCTGGAAAACTGGGTTGGGCTGTCTGGGACGGTCCTCAAATGGTTCAGATCTTACCTTGAAGGAAGAGGTTACTATGTCAGTATAGGTGACCATAGGTCAGGGTGGACACCCATGACATGTGGAGTCCCACAAGGCTCGATTCTGGCACCACTCCTGTTCAACCTTTATATGCTCCCTCTGAGCCAAATAATGAGAAAGAACCAAATCTCCTACCACAGCTATGCTGATGACACTCAGATCTACCTAGCCTTACTGCCTAATGACTACAGCCCCATTGACACCCTCTGCCAATGCATTGATGAAATTAACAATTGGATGTGCCAAAACTTTCTTCAGTTAAACAAAGAGAAAACTGAAGTCATTGCGTTTGGGAACAGAGATGAGGTTCTCAAGGTGAATGCGTACCTTGGCTCTAAGGGTCAAACAACAAAACATAAGGTCAAGAATCTTGGTGTGACTCTGGAGTCAGATCTGAGTTTCAATAGTCATATCAAAGCAGTTAGTAAATCAGCATACTATCATCTCAAAAACATTGCAAGAATTAGATGCTTTGTTTCCAGTGAAGACTTAGAGAAACTTGTTCATGCTTTTATCAGCAGCAGGGTGGATTACTGTAATGGCCTCCTCACTGGCCTTCCCAAAAAGACAGTCAGACAGTTGCAGCTCATCCAGAACGCTGCGGCCAGAATTCTGACCAGAACCAGGAAATCAGAGCACATCACACCTGTCCTCAGGTCTTTACACTGGCTCCCAGTCACATTTAGAATAGATTTTAAAGTATTATTACTGGTCTATAAATCACTAAATGGCCTAGGACCTCAATACATTACAGATATGCTCACTGAATACAAACCTAACAGATCACTCAGATCTTTAGGATCAAATAGATTAGAAATCCCAAGAGTTCAGTCAAAGCAGGGTGAATCGGCTTTCAGCTACTACGCCCCTCGTTGCTGGAATCAGCTTCCAGAAATGATCAGATGTGCTCCAACATTAGGCACATTCAAATCAAGACTGAAAACACATCTGTTTAGCTGTGCCTTTACTGAATGAGCACTGTGCTACGTCCGACTACTATGTTTTTCTCTTCTTTTTAATTCTTTTATAACACATTTTATCAGCTTTTATTTTATTTTTATTCTTACCATTTTTATGTTTGTTTTTATTTCTCTTATAATTGTTTCTTTTATTCCTGTTTATGTAAAGCACTTTGAATTGCCACTGTGTATGAAATGTGCTATATAAATAAACTTGCCTTGCCTTGCCTTGCCTTGCCTTTCAGAAACATGTTTAAAAATCTTACAAACCCCAAACTTGTGAACTATAATTTAAATGGAGTTCATATCTAACTTTAATGATTTGTTTATGTGTACACCAAATAGTCAGCCGGTTGTGTTGTTAAAAATGATCCCAGCTCTTTTAAAACATGAAACCATATACTGTTTGCCCTTGCTAGTGCCCAGAATTTCATGGCATACCGATTTGTGTCAGTGAACTAAAGAGTGAAATGAGACCCAGCCGTGCTTCAGGAATTTTGAGAAGGTTGCATCATAGGTGAAAAGTGAGAGGATCAGGGAGTAGAGGACAAAACCCTGAGGCTCTCGGTGCCCATGGTCAGTCTGAAGGATGATTGATTAGCCATCCTGACAGTCTGTGACCTGTTCCATAGGAAATTTACCGACCAGACACGCAAGGATGGATGGGTGATCATGCAAAATAGTGTGTTAAGCTGTCCTGGTGGGCTAACGGTGACTGTTAAAAGTTGAGTCGAAAGTTGAGGATAAAGTTTTGGGACAATTTTCAATACTCTGTTGCTTAGTCTAGCTCCTAAATCTAGTCAAATGCTACGGAAATAAAAAAAAAGCACTCTCCAAAGTATACTGCACACTATTAAAAAAAAAATCCATAATTATACGGTTTATTTCTGGCACTGGGGTGCCGGAAAAAAACATAAAATAACAGCCGTTAAATTACAGAAATTTACTGTAAAAAAACAGAGGTTGAATTACAGAAATTTACCAGAAATTTTAATTTAAGGAAATTTCTGTCATTTAATGTCAGTTATTTTATAGTAAATTTCTGTAATTTAATGGCTATTATTTTACTGTTTTTAAAACCATAAAATTATGCATTTTTTTACAGTGCACAGCAGATGCAAAAGCTGTCAGTGGGGCAGTACACAAGTTATTTTAAGCTCTTATTAAATTAAACCCTCAGTGGTCAAAGAAGAAAGTGTCTTCCTCTGATAACGCCAAAAAGCACTTTAATCACACTTTCAGTTTTGATCGTACAGATAAGAACAATACATCAATCGAATCAAATCTGAAATTTTTATTTAATATGTTTCTATAACATACTGTATAAATTTGGCTGTACTAGCTTTTGGACCGTTATCGTAAGTTATTTTGATAGATAAGCTCGAGATTTGGCTTCAGTACTGACTAATGTATATGCACAAATATAATATTGTATAGCTTCCTATTAAAAATATGAATTTAGAAAATAGATTTGTGAGGGTTGTACTTATATATGCTGGGCACAGTATATTGTTTATCCAGAATGTTTACATGGTCATTATACAGCAAGTAATACAGCAAGCGTTTAGTTTGGGCTAGCTTTTGCAGCTGGACATTGCTTTACAATGCTCTTGATGGGTGAACATTAGCCAGTAGGGGAGTGTCTTTTGTCTCTCCAGGTGTGAATTATTCATGACCATTGTCAATCTTGCGCATACAGCTGAAATGACCCAAAACATACTTTACAAAATGTAAATCATTGTAATATTTTCTTTGAATGAGAAAACAGAATAATTTTTACATAATTGATAAGTAAATATTCTAGCCTACAAGACTGGTTACTCAAAAGTCTTGTTCAGGCCCATTCAGTGTGGTTTTTGGACCTTATTTCAGTTACATTTTTTTTCTCCAAAACATATATATATATATATCATAATTATTATTATTTGTTTTTCAAAAAAAGTGTGTAAATCAATATTTCTGACATATTGTTGTAGCACAGTTAGTGCTGAATAAAAAAATAAAAAAACATGTTGACCAATACTATGTAATAAGTAGCTGAAATAAGCACAAATGTCAGGGTATGTCAAGACATCTTAGGGGCCCCAAAATCACTTTAGACCTCAGAGGGTTACTCTGAAGTTGGAATGATTATCCTATGCTTATCAAGGTTGCATTTATTTGTTTAAATAATAATAATTTTATTAATAATAATAATAATAATAATAATAATAATAATAGTAATGTTGTTTTGGTGATCAAGAAAGATTTCTTCCTATGATTATCTTATTATTTCTTATCTAAATTCACTTTAGACAGAAAAAACTTCTATATGCGCATTATTTTAAAGTTAATGCACTAAATTAACACCAGACAACAGTGTCAGGCAAGAGCATAGATATTTTGTATGAATAAAACAAAGAAAAGAAGCTGGTTTATTGTGAATAATTTCCAATCAAGCTGTAATTTAGTCACATTAGGCAAAACGTGTGAAAATATGTAATTGTCTGTATCTAGTGTTCATTAACTTCAAAATATGAACGCAGCCAAAAATATTGCATTTTATGACAACATAAAATACAATTTTGTTTTTTTACAAACATTGCCTAACAGGATAGTTCCACCAAAAGAGAAAATTCTGTCGTCATTTGCTCACCCTTTACTTGTTTTAAACTGTTTTTTTTCTACTGTGAAACACAAAAGAAGATATTTTGAAACATGTTGAAAACATGTAACCACTAACTTTCATAGAATTTGTTTTTCTTACTATGAAAGTTAATAGTTACAGGTTTTCAGCTTTCTTCAAAATATCCTCTTTTGTGTTCAACCAAAGAAAAAAACTCAAAGGCATGGAACCACTTGAGGGAGAGTAAATAGAGAGTAACTTTTCACGTTTGGTTGAACTATCCCTTTAAGTGCTGGAAATAGCATTTGTTTAATGGAGAAAGGGGCAGGATTCTTCTGATATGGATTTGTAAATGATAAATTAAGATAGAACCACTAAAAAAGGGGGTGGAAGGATGACAGTTTATAGTCTCATTTAGACTATTTGCAACTACTTAACTAGGAGTCATTAGATTATTAGCTGACTGTCTGCTCTGTTTAATATCTGCTAGCATTGAAGGTCCCCATTGGATGTCCCCCAGCAAACTATTTCCTTGTCAAACTAACAACCAGGAAAGGCATTTAAAATATCACAGCCAAGCTGTCATTTTAACACTATTAAAAATATTGATTTTATTAAAAACACACACTGACTGAAGCAATGTTTGCTAACAATGTTTGCTAACAAATAGAAACATGTTTCTAAAATCATCCAGGAAGAGATATATAAATAATGATGCAAAAAAACAAACAAAAAACATTAAAATCTTTTTGATTTAAAAATTTTCCTTCCATACATGTTTACATTTGATACTGTAGATTACCACAAATATTTTTTAACAGCATATCTTTAATAAACCCTGACAAGTTTATTTTTTTCTCAACTCTAAAAGAGGTGTGAAAGTCAACTCAATCGATCATAATACTCCACTGATACTCTAATGAGAGCTGCAATTTAGTTGACGTTATTGTGCATGCAAGCACTATAACTGCACTTTCAGAAAAAAAGATACAGAACTGCATCTCCATTAACTTTTTTTCTTTTTATTGTATAAGTTACTTTAATACACATATGAAAAAAAATACTGTTCCAATTTATAATAAATACTATAGTGTTTTTAAACCATATTATAATATAAGGTCTTCAATCAAGCTGCTGTGGTAATTCCTAGGGGTGTGGCGAGATGCACTATTACGCTATTTTTAAGAAATCTTCAATTATGAAATATATAAACAGAATCTATCTTATTATCAACTGAAATAAAATCAGTTAAAATAATAATAAAAGCTTTTTAAATCAACTTGTAATGAATGTTATTTTACTTCTATTTAGGACAAGCAAAAACTAGTAAATATTTTGCTATAAACTCTACTGACTTGCTTCTGCCCTGTACAATTTTACATAAGAAATTGAACTCCTTTCCAAACATTTACCTTTAAAAAATGTATGTAATCATGTCATTTTTGGGATTTCATTTTTTCACTTTCACTTTCATTCAGCCACATTTTATGCCCCCATGACAAACTCTGAGCTGCTGGATGCGAGTATAAAGTAAGGATTGATAGGAGAGAGTTGTTTCCCAGAGATGGGTTGCGGCTGGAAGGGCATCCGCTGCGTAAAACAAATGCTGGATAAGTAGGCGGTTCATTCCGCTGTGGCGACCCCAGAATAATAAAGGGACTAAGCCGACAAGAAAATGAATGAATGAATGAATGAATGTATGTAGAGAGTAGTTTTAATGAAGTTTGATACTGCATGCCGAACAAAAAGAAAATGTCAGTTTTTCATGGACAGCATAAACATGTGTTCGGTGATGATTATGGGTGTGTTGAGTCTCCGGGAGTTTGCCATGTATGTGAGCTTAGTGATGTGTGTGTCTGTGGTCCTTTACTGACTCGGTAGGTGCAGAGAATAGTGTCAAACAGCCATGTATGTATGTATCAGTGCTTTTCAAAACACTATTGGTTGGATTTAGGGAAAGAAGGTGGGTCAGTTGATCAGTCAGTCAGTCAGTCAGTCGACAGCGGCCTCTGGTGGATTTACCTGAGAACAGCAGGCGTGAATGGCACTTGCGAGAGAAATTTGAGATCCCAAAAAGCGTACACAGCGGCCTCTGGTGGATTCATGAAAACAACTGCTAAAAAAACATAGCTCCTGGGACGTATTTGGCGATCTCCATAAATGTATAATAGCGGTACGCTTTCAGAATGAGCCTGGGTTGATTCAAAATATTATACGCTATCAAAACCACTACAGTATTTACTATAAAATACAAAATGACTTCTCCATGTGGGTGTGTTGTGCACCATTAAAATCTTACCAAAAAAAAATTTTTTTTTTCAAAGATATTTAGTATTTTCTCAGGCAGAGTAAACTGCACTTCTCTTAAACATACTGTACTCTTATTGGCCTGATATAAGAAGGCTCATCTATGATTTCATCTTCCCCCGTCGCTCAGTACCATATGGTGTGATCCATAGCCTGGCATATTGACCTTTTGCTCCATCCACAGCCTGAGCTAAAGCCCACCTGATCTCACTGGCACAGTCCTACACACCTCAGGGTAAATACATTATGATCAAAACATAAGAGCCGTTGAGCAGATGGTGCTCTTGTAAGAAGCATGTAAATATGTCCTTTAGTTACGTCTCATTGCACACAAGTTGTCTTTTTTTCCACCCTAAGCGAGTTTCAGCTGTAATAGAGATACACTGAACTTACTGTTCGGGTTACCCATCATTACTAGCACAAGGTGTGGATCCAAAAATAGAACAGAGGAAACAAGCAAATACCAGACAGGTAATATAAAGCGCTTCCTATTTCAAGCAAGAAAGGAGGGCACAGTTTTCCGCAGGCAGACAAAGCTGTTCAAACTTTTTCTTTCTTTTTTTCTACACCCTCTGGCTAGTGCTGATGAAGAAATATAGGGTAAACAGCAGAGCGTTAAACCATTTGGTTGTCACAGACCGGCCCTTCAGAATAAGGGAATGGTGAAAGGCAGGGCCCTGAAGAATCCTCTTATTATGTGTTCGCTTGTTAGGTGGCCCGAGGTTAACCCGGACACTTCTCAGTGCTGCTCGGAGTTGACATTTAATCAGAGCCGCTGAGTTAGCAGCAGCAGCTGGGCTAAGACTGTGGATGTGCTAGATAAGTGGGATTGTAGGAAAGATTGAAAATGAGGGAGCGTCTTTGCTTTGAGTATCTGCAAAGGGGTTTGCATGTTGGATGGGGCATTAAGTAGAACAAATCTGCTCACTCCTGTGGGGGGATTTTCACACTTGAAATTGTACAGGGCTCCCATTCTGACTTATCCCTGACCTTTATTGACAAAAAAAGCTGAATTTCTATTACTTATACTGCAGGCCAAATGAATAAAAATTCTACATATTTACATTATAAACAACATTTAATGTGTTGTTTGCAAAAATTTTAAACGAACAGCATTATTCTAATGCTAATCTTGGAGAGATTTTAATAGAGTTGTTAATTTTGATCATTTAATCATTTACAGCGGAAGTCAGAATTATTAGCCCCCCTTTAATTTTTATTTTTTAATTTTTTTCAAATGATGTTTAACTAGAGCAAGAAAAATTTCACAGTATGTCTGATAATATATATTTTTCTTTTGAAGAAAGTCTTATTTGTTTTATTTTGGCTAGAATAAAAGCAATTATTTTTTTTAAACCCAATTTTAAGGTCAAAATTATTAGCCCGTTTAAGCTAAATGTTTTCCGATAGTCTACAGAACAAACCATCATTATACATTAACTTGCCTAATTACCGTAACCTGCCTAGTTAAACTAATTAACCTAGTTAAGCCTTTAAATGTCACTTTAAGCTGTTTAAAAGTGTCTTAAAAAATATCTAGTAAAATATCATGTACTGTCATCATGGTAAAGATAAAATAAATCAGTTATTAGAAATGAGTTATTAAACCTATTATGTTTAGAAATGTGTTGAAAAACTTTTTCCTTTAACCGAAATTTTATAAACATTGTAAACAGGGGGGCTAATAATTCAGGGGGGCTAATAATTCTGACTTCAACTGTATGTAAATAAAATGTAGTAGGCTTCATATGATTAAGAGGTGGACACTTTATATAAATTACAAAGACTAATGATCCTTGTGGTCCAAAAAATAAAGCAGTAAGTGTAAATTTGTGTATATTTTACGGCAAAATAGCACATAGTAAAAATGCTCGGTTCCACATTGAACAAAACAATTAAGTTGTTTTAAAAGAAACTTAAGAATTGTATCAACAGATATTAAGCAAACAGTCTACTAATACTCAAACGGACCATCAAAATAAAGTGCTACCTATACATTTCTATAAAATATGATGTAATGATACATAATATTTTGTATTATGTTAAAATTTAGGTGAATATTTTCTAATATAATTTATAATATAACTAATATAATTTTCAGGAATATTGCTGCATATTTCAATAAAAATTTCAAGTTAAGTCAATTTGGGCTGCATTAATCCATTCTTTTTCTGCGGAATCCAGGAAGAGCATTAAGCAGACAAAAATAAGCCACAGACAGTATTTTAACAGATACAGTCAGATGACAGCATTTGATTGCTGTCTGACAAGTGGGAAAGGAATGAAATGGCAGCAAAAAATAGCCTAGCCATAACAATAGGCAGAACAAGTAAATCCAGTTTATCAAAAAAAATATAAATGTAAAAAATGTAAGTATAAATGACAAACAAAATACCTTGATATTTCATGACCTGGACAAAGAAACATAAATTCCCTGACTTTCAATGTCTGGAGGAGAACTTTTAACATTCTGTGATATTCCAGAAATTACCCTGATTGTAGCCCTTGAACTTAGATTACTGGCACAGCTAATGTATTGCAGTGGACATAAAGGAGCCACTGGCTTCCCCTTGAAGCAACTTTCACTTTTATTGTTAATGCTGTCCAAGGAAGTGATCATTTTGTACTCTTCATCACATGGGAAGGAAACAATGCTTCATTTGCAAATGATTTATGCATTATTTACATTTTCTGCACAAATTAAATTTACTAGTATTGTTATAAAACTACTATCAAGCTGAAATGACTTTCTGGACTATGACAAATAAGAACGAAACACTCTCTTCCTTACCTCACTTGGTGTTTTCAGCCACCATTTGACATTTGTTTATATACAATATGTTGTATTTCCAACAAATGCCCAAACATTGCTAATATGAGCTATTAGTCGTTCATCACAAAGGATCTGTACAGTTTCACACTTCTAACACAGCTTCTAAATTAAAAGTGTGAATGTTTTAGGAGCAAGGTTTAAAATGACTATAATTTTGCGCTATTATGCGCTATGATGTTTCATTATCAAATTCCTGTGGATTACAGGTAATAATTTTGTGAATAATGTATACAGTTTCTTACACAGACTGATTGCTTCATTTTATAAAACGTCAGTGTACCATTATGACCCATGGGTATTCATTTAGTTTTGCCTTTATAGGTTTATTTTAACTCTCAATATACCATTGACTTTTGATATGTTGGCATTTAATGAATCACCAAGAAGCACGGTTAGGGCTTTTCATCTTCTTTAATGTTCAACAATATAAAAATGTCACTTTCACCTTAGATGGCCTGAGGGTGAATAAATTAAGAGCAAATTTTCATTTTGGGGTTGACTAACCATTTAAGCAGTGTGGAAGGCCCTTTTTCTGTCTTATTTCTGCATTTCCTCTGGAATTCAAGCATACATTTTTCACTTTAAAATTGGACTATTTCACTTGTAACTTTATTAAGTTTGTGTATATTTTTGTACTTCAAGGTTTAGTTCACCCACAGCTGGAAATATATTTGCTCATCCTTCACTTATCACAAACCTGTTTGAGTTAAATTTTCTGTTAAACACACGCACGCACGCATGCACGCACACAGAGAGAGAGAGAGAGAGAGAGAGAGAGAGAGAGAGAGAGAGAGAGAGAGAGAGAAAGAGAGAGAGAGAGAAAGAGAGAGAGTTATCTTGAAAATTTTGGAAATCAGTAACCATTGACTTCCATAGTATTTGTTTTTCCAATTATAGAAGTCAATGGCTACTGGTTTCAAACATACTTAAAAACATCCCATTTTGTGTATAGCAAGGAAAAAAAAGCTCACACTGATGTCAAACACTGACATTTGTCAGGTACGGCAACCAAAATCCAAAGTCTGATAGATGTCATAGTGGGAACATCCACACAACGTTAAGCTGTAACATCACTAGATGTTGATATTTGGTTGATTTAAGGTTGGACATTGACATTGGCCTGACATTGGGTTGTGACGTCAATGCGATTTTCATTTCCAAACAAAATGCAATATCCCCTGACATTGGAGTGCAATGTCAATCTGATGTCATGTTGACGTCCTGTACCTGCTGGGTTTATGAGGCCATATATCTGCATTCCTATAGGCTAAAATAATTAGCCATGCTTTAGATGTATGTTAACCTCTGGCTTCGAGTAGCAAGTATGATTCTGTATGCGTACATTGTTTGATTCAGTTACAGCTACAGTAAATCAATAAATGTCATCAGAATCTGTCATTCTGACAAACCTGTTTGAGTTAAAATTTTCTGTTGAACACACACACACACACACAACAAAAAAACTTTGCAAATTCTGGACAACAGTAACCATCGACTTCCATAGTATTTGTATAATAGTTCATAGTATTCCATAGTATTGTTTTTTCTATTATGGAAGTCAATAGCTACTGGTTTCAAACATACTTCAAAATATCTAATTTTGTGTTCAACAGAAAAAAAAAGAAACTTATAATGGTTTAGAACCACTTGAAGTTATGCAAATAATAATAAAGTATTTCATATTATGTTTAAAATGCAAACTATAATTAACATAACATCATTTATGTCGATGGTTAAAAAAATTTGCCTTGCATTTGCTCGTGATTGCATATTTGGTTGATGCACTAAAACATTCCCAGTCAGTTCTTCTACTGTCACAGGCACTAATTCTGCAAACACATAATGATTATTTGTGAGTACTCGGAGCAAAATAAATAGTCATATTTGGGCTGCAGTGATCAGAAGGCAATATTTTAGTAACATTTATCTGGCAAGTGAGTTAATGCTGTCCCTTTTCAAAGTCTAATAAATGTTTCAAGCTTGTTTATGATACTGTCACAAATTTAATTAGTCCTAAAGTAAATCGTAAAATGTCTTCTTCAAAAGTAATATTTGACAGATGACAGATGGTTTGGATGTGAGGACTATTTGTTATTTTTTGTGCTGTTCTAGGATATGAATAGAGTACAATTTTAACTTTTAATGGATAATATTTTTTTAGGAATTTGCAGGATAATTACTCAAATGAGCAAGTGAATTTCTTTCATGTTTTTTTGTGGATGGTATCATTTTTTGTGTGTTTGAAATGTTTTGCTTGATTAAAATGAACTCAACTATAGTGGAGTTTATCTGAAAAAGTGTGAACACTGTCTTCCAAAATCTGGTGCGCACCAAGCAAGCACGCTAAGACTACTATTATTTTGTTCATTCATTATTTTACAAGACCACAGACAGGATTGCACGCTTAAGCAAATCTGCTGTTTCCTAATTAAAGTTACAGTGTTGCATATTACAGTTCAGTTAGACCATATCAAATCTTCTTTTAGTACAATGGGTGAATTATTGGCATTGTGAATGTTAAATTTATCTTTGGTCCAGAGCAAAAAGAACAATGAGAACAAATGGTCCTTGTGTTCTCGTGTAACATAATCATCAACTGCCAAAGTTCAATTCCAATACTCAAGATCGCAAATACAGAGGACGCATGAAAGTTCCTGGATGTGTTCTTAATATCGAGGATGCACTGATGCAGACATGAGCAAAGCACTCGCTTTAGAAGTCCCAGAAGTCATTGAGACTGGATGTAGGAAGCGAAGAATTTTACACAGATTTATTTTTATTTGAATTACACTGTTCCTATTTACTGTGACCTTTTATGTGAAGCTGCTTTAACACAATCTACATTGTATAAGCGCTATACAAATAAAGGTGAATTGAATTGAATTGAATTTATTTTTAAAGTTCAAAAATATAACTTCTTTATCTTAGGAGTTTCCCTAAATGATACGGTGAAAGTAAACATCACAAGGAGAATCTTAATAAATGCATAAACACATTAAGGGTGTTTATTTGCTGAAATACAAATTAAAATCTGTTTTATTTATAGTGTGCAAGGTCTTTATACATGGTATATACATTGAAAAGGGGTAAAACTATAAATCGCTGAATGAATGCTGTAATGTTTAAATAATTTTCCATTAAAAACGCGTGAAGGTCATGTGACAATCAGGAAGAACGCAGCATCTCATTTTTCACAGGTCGCATTCTCTATTTTCCTGGTCTCCCGAGTTCGTTCTTTTGACGACCCCTGGCAAGACTGGTCTTAACAAGTACACAAGTTCGTTCTCTGCATTCTTGGAATTGAGAAACAGCCAATGTCTAAGGAGAACATTATTTTGATGTCCAATAACGACGTCAAATGACGTTGATATTTTGTTGATTCTAGATTGCGTTGGAAAGTGACGTCCGGTATGGCAACCGCATTTAATGTCTGATAGACGTCATAGTGGTAACATCCACACAATGTCAAGCTGTAACATCATCAGACGTTGATATTTGGTTGGACGTTAGACATTGACGTCGGCCTGACATCAGGTTCTGGTGTCAACATGATTTTCATTTCCAAACAAAATGCAACGTACCCCGACGTTGGGGTACAACGTCAATCTGACGTCATGTGCCTGCTGGGTAATTCATTCATTTTCCTTTGGATTAGTTTCTATTTCAGAGGTCACCACAGCGGAATGAACTGCCAATCACTCCAGCATATGTTTTATGCAGCGAATGCCCTTCCAGCCACAACCCAGCACAGGGAAACACCCATACACACTTATTCACTCATACACTACGGACAATTTAGTTTATTCAATTTACCTATAGTGCATGTCTTTGGGGGAGCACCCAGAGGAAACCCACACCAACACGAGGAGAACTTGCAAACTCCACACAGAAATGCCAATTGGTTCAGCTGGGACTCGAACCAGTGACCTTCTTGCTGTGAGGCGACTGTGCTGACCACTGAGCCACCGTGCCACCCGCTGGGTACTTTGAGGCCATAAATCTGCATTCCTATAAGCTAAAATAATTAGCCATGCTTTAGATATGTTAACCTCTGGCTTTGAGTTGTAAATATGATTCTGTATGCATACATTGTTTGATTCTGCTACAGCTACAGTAAATCAATAATTCTGTCATCAGAATATGTCATTCTGACAAACCAGGATCTCATCTTTAATATTAATAATGAACATGAGAGCATTTTAAGATATGATTGTTTCTGCAAAGCAATATAATTTACACTGACACGATATGAAACAGACATCAGATTCTTTCCTCTATATCACTGCACTTAATTACTTCATTTACACTTCACGTCCCTCGAGCAAATTAGGAAACAATCTCTTCATTCAGTCTCAAGATACACAAAGCAGACCTCTGACACTGAAAGAAGTGTATGTGTTGTACTTGTATGTTTATATTTTGGTTACATTACATTTTATTTCTCCATTTTAAATGCTGTACAGTTGCTCATTCCTTTAAATGTATGTTTATGTATGAAAATTACCGGTCGGTCAGTCAATCTCTACCATCAAATCCCACGATGGCTGGTAATTTCTTCCACCCAATCGTTCATGCGCTAATTTCTGGGTTGCTCAAGGTGGTCTCCGAACAAGTTGAACGTTAATGAAATGAGCAAATCCATCTGGATCCAGACAGATTGCTCTGGATGGCGGTGAAATTCCATTAAATCTTGGCAAAAGAGACTGATATCCTGAGTCCTGGCCAAAGACAAGTGGCGCGGTGGCGGAATGTATCACAGGAAAAAGAAAAACGACACCCATCTCAACTAACCCAGTCTGCAGTAATCCACATATTTGTGATTGAGTAGGAATGGATTAGTTATGGTTTGCCTTAGGAAAATAAGCTTTTAGTGTTGCAAACTGCATGTACAGTAGGCCTGTCATGTCTTGCATTGACATCTCTCTCCTTCATATCTCCTTTTGAAAACTTACTTCATTATTATTTGTGAACGCTCGCCTGTTCTGTGAAGTTTCAGCAGATGTGCTGTGTTGACACGTCATTGTCTCTTTGATTGAAACTGTCCCTGAGAGCCTTGTTGTTTGGCATTGCGCTGTCCTCTTGACAGACGTGCTGAATAACAGACTGTCTCACCTACGATGGCAGATCTGAAAATATTATTACACAATAAAAGTGTGTTCAGGTAGGATTTCCTTTGAGGATTGAAATACAACTGCATAAAAAAACTATAGTGCAGTGTTGGTGTTGCATTTAATATTCACATGTAATATTCACATGCAAGGCCCATTAAAGTAGAAATAAAAAAACAAAGCAAAACATTGCTGGATTTCTTCTATGCTGGATAAGCTACTAATGTATAGCTAGCTAAATTAACTTTTGTACAGAAATAGTAAAACTAAGCTGACAGATATTTTGTAGTAAAATTAGTTAGCTACTTTTAAGAAATAAGATATATACATATATACTGCAAAAATACTACAAAGTCATATATGACTGCACACTGTATGTGTCCCATGTGCTAAAAACACTATCAGTACACATTTATTTCACAAAAAAAGTGAACATTGGTTGTTTTTTGGGTTGTTTCGAGCAAATTTGTTCTTCCATTTTAAAAAGAAATTTTGAAGCTGCGTCACGGCAATTAGATACTTGTGTGAATTCCAGCATGTATACTGGATGTCTGTACCGGCGAGTACAACATGACGTCTTTGAGCTTTCAGCATTAATTCATGCGAAAGACTTGGTTAGAACCAATCAGCACACTCTATTTTGTATGAGGTGCAATTTCATTAATATGCATGATAACTTTGAAGATCTGTTACAGCGCTTAGACTGCAGATAGACATCACGTTGTGTTGCCAACCGTAATTAAAACAAGTGGAAGAAGAAGAATTGTTTGGAGACAGAGTTGCATTTATAAATGTGCTGCAACAAAGATTTTGATTTTAATTCCCCGCTATGAGAGCGCAGCGTGTGGATTACAGTGGTCTGCTAACATGCGACAAAAAATATGTTTGTACGGAACATTTTTTTACCTGAGAGCTTTTCAAATCTGGAAATGGTGAAATCCGGATTTGCCACTAGTCTTCTTTTTAAAAAGACACTATTCCAATGGTCCTGTCTCTACAGATTTGGTAAGTATGTGATCACTGTTCTTTGTGTATTTTTATTCAGATGAACAAATCAGTTAGCATCGTCAGCAGTACTCTTTCAGTTTTTAAAGACATACTTTAGTCAAAATGATTTAGTTACTAAGTTTACAGTACATTAATATTACTGCAATATTATGGGCTGAAAGATGCGCTGTAAATGCTGCTCTCCGAATGTAAACATATAAACACCTTAATCAAACAGTTACCATCATGTAGAAATTTTGCCGCATTTTGTGACAGGATAGTCTTTACACACACGGCTTTCTGATGCTACCTACCGAGTGCATTTAAGTTACAGAAAATGCGTCTATTAGAAATGCTAAGGTATCAAACATTCAAACATAAACTCTTCCAGCAGTTCCTCACATCCAGTATCACAGGGGGCATGCATGAAATGTTCCTGAATGAAAGTGAAAGTGCCAAACTGCAGTTAAAGTCGACAAATTAATAATTTGGCAAATAATTCGATTACTAATGTCTATGTAAACATTCACTGTCTTTTCCCCCTGGGTCTGTGTGTTATTTTGCCTCTGTGAAAATTAGCACATACTCGAACTGAAATTCCCAATATTTAGCAGACCCTTCCCACTTTCGCCACTCGAAACTCCCACCTAAACAGAGCTGGACTCACCCACTTTCCTGATTTTTTCAATTATTGAGCTTCTCCTTAAAACAAGCTAAGCCAGTGACATAAATAATCTTTTCTAAATTGGAGAACCCCACTCCAATTCTAAAACTCCATTAGCAAATTATTTAACTTGGTTTAAAAAAAAACTACATTTTTGACTGCGTAATTGTGAGAACAAATAAATATCAACATAGGCTCATTCTAAAAACGTACAGCCCTATGTTCATTTCTGGAGATCGTGAATTATCCAGAGGAACATATGGCTGCAGTTTGCATTTAAAATGAACACTACGGGGCGGTATGATGCCATTTCTTTTCTCATTTACCAGCTGACTGCTTACCTCCATGTCGACTGGTTTTTCGCTGTTACCACTTTGTCCGGTAGTTCGTCACGTACGTTGGCGAACTTGAGACGCAGAGTGGAGTTGACTGCGATGAAAGGGTTTGATTGCAGTAAAGAACAGTCCGGTGAAGAAACAAAAGCCAAATATAAAATAAACAACTAAATAACAGTGAGAATGTGGTAAAATCTGAAAACGTGGTTAAAAAAAACAGGCTGCCATGACTGCGGTTGGGTTTAGGGAAGTGGGTGGGCAGGTCAATCTGTGCTTTTTAAAACACTATTGGTTGAGTTTATGAAAGGGGGAGGGTAGGGGTAATTGGTTGATAGGTCAGTCAGTTGGCAACTGCCTCTCATGGATTTACTTGAGAACAGCAGATGCGGATGGTACTTGCAATAGAAATTTGAGATCTGAAAAAGAATACACAGCGGCCTCTGGTGGATTCGCAAAAACAAAAACTGCAAAAAAAAAAGTGTCACTCTTGTTAGTATTTTGCTCTCTCCAGGAATGTATATAAGGTACGTAATCGGAATGAGCCTGGGTTGAACAATATTGTTTAATTTTTCTAGAAAATACTTTCTGATTTAAGAATTCTTTAGATATTTGGACAAGAAACAAGACAAAAACTCTAAGTACGAAAAGCATTTTATAAACCTTTTCAAAAGAAGTCAAAAACGTGGTATTGCATTTTAGAGAATGTGCCACGCTTTTCAATAGATTCTTTCCTCACACACAGCTTTTTTTCTGTATATTTTGCAGGAATTTTCCATTAAAAGGTTTTATGTAAATAGGACCCAAGGTTGAAATGTAGATGAATTACTTACATCTCCCAAAAGAATGCTAATGGAGTTTCTATTGTAATTTAGATTGAGCCTTGTCGGGATCTTTTAAGAATCCTTCAAGAGTAATCTAGTTAGAGTAATCCTTTCTGGATCTACACTCTACAGCCACTTTATAAGATACTCTTGTTAAACTGATAGTTAAAGTAAATATCTATCGCTACGGTTACTAAAGTAACCCTTCGTTCCCCGAGGGGGGGAACGGAAATGCTATGTGGAAACTTCCACTATAGGGGTTTCGTCAGAATCCAATCATCTGAAAGAGTATAAAAACGGGCCAATGAAATGCCAATGAGTTGGCAGCGTCAGCGTGCACAGCTGGCGTCAATGACAATCAGTCATGCTATAAAGACGCAGCCAGTGCCATGCTCGACATCCTTTTCTAGCTGAAGAGACTTTCACGCTCAACAGCTAAGGGACAATCGTTGTGGCGAAGGAACATAGCATTTCCGTTCCCCCCCTCGGGGAACGAAGGGTTACTTTAGTAACCGTAGCGTTCCCCTTCGGATGGGGAACTCCAATGCTATGTGGAAACTTCCACTATGGGGAAATCTATGGAAAACGCCACAACGAAAGAACCTTACTGCGTCCCTGGCGAAGGGTGTGCCACGCAGTAGAGCGAGCGCACCTACAACGCCCCGAGACACAGTCTTCCAACGTGTCCCCTGGCCCTCACTTACCTGTTCAGAACAGTTATGTTTTTCGGGGAGTCGCAATAACCCAGTAAAATAGGTTTTGATACGACAGTACGTTGGGAAAGCGTTCAGTCCCGATAGGGAGGACGCTGCGGAGCTCACCTGTTACCCAGAGGGGAGACCTGGTGACAACCTATGGACTAGCCCAGAGATGGGGAGTCCTTGCATAAGGATGGTTAGCGGGGAGGGAAGACACGAGCCTGCCCTAGAAGGGGGGACTATACCGTGGCTGAGTGAACATATGGGATCGCCAGCGGGGATCACACATAGCAGGCACCTATACCCAGAACGCGGGCTGACCAGCGGGCATGCCGACAACGTAACGGGCCAACACCTGACTCCTCCGCTGAGTCAGGTGCTGGGGGCCTCGGAGGAACTCTGCAGGGTTCGCCAAAGAAATGGGGAACTAAACTGACAAAGCTGAAAAAGCGCACGTATCTCCGGGTTAGGGAGAGTGGCGCAGCAAGCGTGTTTCGACACCTCAACCGAATCGTTTCCTCAATCACCAAGGGTTGCCTAATACCCTTGAGGAAACCGGCTCCACTCGCAGATTGTAAAATTGCAAATGTATTGGGTGTCACCCAACCCGTAGCTCTACAAATGTCTGTCAGAGAGGCGCCGCGTGCTAACGCACAGGAGGATGCGATGCTCCGTAGTGGAGTGCGCTCTCACCCCCGGGGGACACGGCTCACCCTGGCCCAAAGGCGAGGGAGATGGCATCCACTATCCAGTGGGCCAACCTCTGTTTAGATACGGCACTTCCCATCTGCCGACCACTGTAATGGACAAAGAGCTGGTCAGAGGATCTAAGGCTCTGAGTGTGGTCCCCATATATTCGCAAGCGCGAATCAGGACACAACAATGAAAGGGCTGGGTCTGCCTCCTCCGCGGGCAGCGCTTGCAGGCTCACTACCTGATTGTTAACGGCGTGGTAGGAACCTTGGGCACATAGCCGGGCCGGGGTCTCAGGACAACGTGAGAGTAGGCCGGCCCGAATTCTAGGCACGAGTCACTGACCGAAAATGCCTCCAGGTACCTAACCCTCTTAACCGATGCCAACACGACCAGCAGAGCTGTCTTCAAGGACAGAAATCTCAAGGATACTGAGTCGAGTGGTTCGAAGGGATCCCCACGTAGGCTCGTAGCACTACCGCGAGATCTCAAGAGGGTATGAGAGGGGGGCGGGGTGGAAACATCCGCCTAGCACCTCTGAGGAACTGGATGATGAGGTTATGCCTCCCCACGGTGCCGCCATCCACGCATCATGATGAGCGGAGATGGCGGCCACGTAAACCCTCAGTGTGGAGCGCGACAGCCTTCGCTCCACCTGTCCTGAAGGAAAGAAAGCACAACACTGATCTGGCAAGATCGGGGGTCTTCTCGGCGAGAAGCGCACCACTCAGTGAATAGACTCCACTCCAGGGCGTAGGCATGCCTCGTAGAGGGTGCACTAGCCTGAGTGATGGTATTAACCACCGCCACCGGTAGGTTACCTAAGTCTTCCTCGTCGCGTCTTATGGACCCCACGTGGAGGTTCCACAGAACTAAGCGAGGGTGCCAGATGGTGCCCTGTCCCTGAGAGAGTAGGTCCTCTCTCAAAGGGACTCGCCAGGGGGGGCGTCGCGAGGAGGGAGAGTTCTGATATCCAGGTCCGGTTGGGCCAGGGGCGCAACTAGCAAGACCTGCCCCTCGTCCTCCCTGACCTTGCACAGAAACTGCGCGAGTAGGCTCACTGGGGGGAGTGCATACTTACGCATGACTCGGGGTGGAGTCCCCATTCTCCCGGGGAAGGAGCTGCCGTAAGAGCCTGTTGGCCGCACGGTTGAGCCCATCCGGGGTGTGAATAGCAAGCAGCGACTTCAGCCGCGTATGACTCCAGAGGAGCAGACGGCGAGCGAGCTGAGACATGCAGCGGGAGCGTATACCCCCATCCGGATGGAACACGCTACCGCGGCCGTGCTGTCCGTCCTGACCAGCACGTGTTGCTCCCTCAGCACCGGTAAAAAGCGGCGCAGAGCGAGAAACACTGCCAACAGCTCTAGGCAGTTGATATGCCAATGCAGCTGGGTTCCCCTCCACAGGTCCGCAGCAGCATGCCCGCTACACACGGCCCCCCACCCCATACTGGAGGCATCTGCCGAAACGACAGCCTGCCTGGACGCCTGACCTAGGGGCACACTGGCCCGTAGGAAGAAGGGGTCCTTTCCAGGGGGTGCGGGTGCGGTGACACAGCGCAGTGACAGTCACTCAGTGTGTGCCCGCGTGCCATGCGCGTCTGGGGACCCGATCGTGAAGCCAATGCTGTAGTGGTCTCATATGGAGCAATCCGAGCGGCGTGGCCGCGGCTACGGATGCCATATGCCCCAGGAGCCTCTGAAATAATTTCAGGGGGACCACTTTTTTTCCTGTCAAACTCTCTCAGACAGTTCAGCATTACCTCGGCGCGCTCTCGTGAGAGGCGCGCCTCCATAGTGATCGAGTCCAGCTCCAACCAGAGAAAGGAGATGCTCTGCACGGAGGCGAGCTTGCTCTTTTCTCGGTTGACCTGAAACCCCAACGGGCGGAGGTGCCGGAGCACCTTGTCTCTGTGCATAATCAATTGCTCCCGAGAGTGGGCTAAAAATCAACCAGTCATCGAAATAATTGAGCGTGCGGATGCCGGCGAGCCGAAGGGGCGCGAGGGCACCCTCCGCGAGCTTGGTGAAAACTCGCGGAGACAGAGAGAGCCCGAAGGGGAGGACCTTGTATTGCCACGCTCGACCTTCAAACGCAAACCGCAGAAACTGCCGGTGGCGTGGAAGTGTGGAGATATGAAAATACGCGTCCTTCAGATCTATTGCTGCAAACCAATCCTGAGGACGAACGCATTGCGTGATGCGCATCTGTGTAAGCATTTCGGAGCGCAGCCAGTGAAGGCAGCGGTTCAAAATGTGCAGATATAGGATTGGCCGTAGCCCACCGCTTTTTTTTTTTTTTTTTTTTTTTTTTTTTTTTTTTGGGGGGGCACGATGAAGTGCAGGCTGTAAAACCCGCGCTCCATCTCGGCTGGAGGGCCGGCTCGATTGCATCCTTCGCCAGGAGGACAGCAATCTCCTCTCGCAAGACAGGGGCGGACGCAGGACTGACCCTGGTTGCCCGTGAACCTGGGAGGCCGTTTAGCGAACTGAATCGCATAGCCGAGTCTGGTCGTATGGATGAGCCATTGCGATGGGCTGGCCCGCGCTAACCAGGCAGGCAGAGCCCCCCGCAAATGGTCCCACCCGCACGATCGCTGACGTGCCAGCGGCGGGGCAGCGTGGAGTGAGTGGGCTCATCCGGGGAGCGCTGGGGTCCCACAGGAGAGCAGGAGAGGAGATGTTCTCGTCTCGCACTCAAACTCCAGGAGAGGGGCTGGGAGTGGAGAGAAAGGAGACCGTTCTCTCGTGCTCCATGAGCCATTGGCGAAATGCACCGATCCTGCGAGCTGGAAGGCATAGCGTCCCAGACTGGCAGTGTTCGGGCTGTCACATCCGGAGGAGGGGAAAAGTGCTCTTTCACTGAGGATTTTGATGGCGTTTTTTTTTTTTTTTTTTTACGCCTTTAAATAACGTGCCCCGCCCTCCAGCGGGGAAAGAGCAAATTCCCTCCTCCCCAGATGGCCCGCCTCAGGGACGCTTCGCGGTCCGTTTTACCGAACTTAGCGGCGCCCTGGGCGGGGGACGCTGGTTGCCTGCGCGATGCTCGGCGCAGCCGCGTGGCCGGAGGCGCAGGCGGGGCGGCGAAGCAAAGCTGCGGGCGGGCGTCCTCGGCGAAAAAGCAGCGGATGTGGATGGCTCGGCGGGGGGGAGCGGTCATACAATCCCGCCGATAGAGACCTCGCCCATCGCCTCCGACTGCTCTTTCACCGGCGTGAATTCCTGGGCGAATTCACTGCCAGTGTCGCCGAACAGGCCAGCCTGGGAAATGGGTGAGTTAAGAAAGCGAACTTTGTCAACGTCACGCACATCACCAGGTTTAGCCTGAGGTGGCATTCCTGGATCACGGATGTGATCATCGTCCTTCCCAGGGCACACACAGCCGACTTTTTTTTTTTTTTTTGTAAGAGCATAGTCGGTTGCGGTGCGGAGCGCATGCTCAGTCCTGGGTCAGAACCATCCTCGCGCAGCCGGGCCAGCGCCTGCGCTTGGTAGCGCTGGTAGGTGGCCATAGCGTGCATGGTGAGGGGGAAGGCGCACGCAGCACACTGCGTGAGCCTACTGTGCCCAACCAGGAAGAAGGGGATGGGGAGGCTTAGAAGGTCTCGCCTTCATCCTCCACATCACACCCCTCTAATCGGTCCGGCCGCGGAGCTGGGGGATAAACCATCTCCAGAGCCACGGCCGAAGCAGCCTGGGGAAGCACAGCCGCAAAGTCTGCTTCTGGATTCGACGCCGCGCTCAAAGTCCCGGAGGGAGCGAGCGGGTTCGAATCCTCGTCAGACCTTGACAGCCCAACCTCCAAGGATGGTGAGGATGGAAGCGCACGCAGATCGGGCAGAAAAAAGTGCCCTCAGGACAGCGTGAGTTTACTGTGCACTTCCGGGAAGAAGGGGACGGGAGGCTTTGAAGGTCTTGCCTCCTTATATCCTCCACATACACCCATCTAGTCGGTCCGGCCGCGGGGCTGGGGGATAAACCATCACCAGACCCACGGCCGAAGCAGCCCGAGAAAGCACGGCCATCATGTCTGCTTTTTAGATGCTAACGCCGCGCTCTCCACCCCGGAGGGAGGGAGCGAGCGGGCTCGCATCCTCATCAGACAATGACAGCCCATCCTCCGATGCAGCGATGGACATCTGACCCCCGGTGTCATCAGGTGAGAGAGCGACCATCCAAGGACGGAGCGCTTCTCTTCACCTGAAGCTTGGATGGAGCGCGTGGAGGAGCGAGAGGTCCACGGCCCGGGGGCGGCGGATTTACTCTCACTGAAACCCTCAGATCTGCCCGAGTGCCAACCGCAGTGCGGGGGACAACTGGGGTGGGTGGCTCTTTTGCAAGAGCGAGCCGCGATCTTAACTGCGCAACAGACATGACATCAGTGATGGCATGCACTGCCCGCGAGCACTGCATTAACATGCTGGACCCCCAGACATGAAACGCTGTGCTCGTGCCCATCATCCGGGGATAGGAAACCACCGCATCCAGAAACGCACGGTCGGAGTGACGTCTTGAAAAAGACGCGCTGCACGACCGTGTTGCTCTTTTAGGAAAGCTTTTTTCCTATATACAAACCGCTCTTGGAGGACCGGACCCAAAGGACGCCAGGCAAGGGAGAAATACCCAGCTCGACCATCTGCCACTGCGTATACGCGCTCTGGACCGGGAGAAGCTGCTTCTCGATCTCTCTCTGTAGACACAGGTTGGAGATACCCTCAAAGACTCTCTCAGAAGCTTCGTGAAAGGCTCTGAAAGCGAAAGGATGTCGAGCATGGCACTGGCTGCGTCTTTATAGCATGACTGATTGTCATTGACGCCAGCTGTGCACGCTGACGCTGCCAACTCATTGGCCCGTTTTTATACTCTTTCAGATGATTGGATTCTGACGAAATCCCCATAGTGGAAGTTTCCACATAGCATTGGAGTTCCCCATCCGAAGGGGAACAGCCAATTACCAATGTTAGCCAATGTAGGCTGGGCTCCAAATCAGAATTCATCATAACAATCAGAATGATGTCTAAAGCTGTTATAATATGTTTTTACTTTATTTCTGATCAAATAAGTGCAACTTATGAACATAAAAGAACATAAGCAACCTATTTCAAAAACTGACCCCAGATATGGCAGATATGGTGATATGGCAAAAATGCAATCTCGATAATTCTTTTCCATATTGACTGATAACGGTATATACAGTTGAAGTCAGAATTATTACCCCCCCCCCCCCCCCCCCCCCCCCCCCTGTTTATTTTTTTCCCAAATTTCTTTTTAACGGAGAGAAGATTTTTTTTCCAACACATTTCAAAACATAATAGTTTTAGGAACTCATTTCTAAAAACTGATTTATTTTATTTTTGCTATGATGACAGTAAATAATATTTGACTAGATATTTTTCAAGACACTTCTATACAGCTTAAAGTGGCATTTAAAGACGATAACTAAGTTAGTTAGTCAGGATAGGGTAATTAGGCAAGTTATTGTATAATGATGATTTGTTCTGTAGATTATCGAAAAAAATATAGCTTAAACTGGCTACGTATTTTGACCTAAAATGGTTTTAAAAACTCCTTTTATTCTAGCAGAAATAAAACAAATAAGACTTTCTCCAGAGGGAAAAAATATTATCAGAAAGACTGTGAAAATGTCTTTGCTCTGTTAAACATAATATGAGAAATATTAAAAAAACAATAAAATTCAAAGAGGAGCTAATAAATCTGACTTAAACTGTATATTTCAATATAAGTTGTAAGTGCTTCCAGCTTTAAAAGAGTATTTCAACAATGACTGAAACAACAACGATTAGACAATTAAATAACATTTTTAAGTATTATTTATTAACAAAAACAGTTTACACATTACTCAGATTTTTTTTTTGGACATTTAAATTTTTCTATAATATATGACATACAATATAAAATATAATATTCTGAAGAACTGTAATTGGCAGCATAAATACAGTACACAAACAAAAATATACTTATTGCATTTTCTTAAAGTAAACAATTACAGATATATATATTTAAAAATGAATGTTTTACTTAACTAAAATGGTAAAAAAATATATATAAAAATATAGTCAGTATTTAAATAGACAACCGTTTAACAGCTAATACTGCTGGCGGGAAAGTGAATCGAGCTCACTAAACAATACTGGGTGACGTAGCATATCTCTAAAATCAACTGTAGGACAATTACAGATTCCTGTTGTAACATTTGACTGTGGTGTAATTGGCTCTTAGATCAATACTGAGTAAAAATGTCTATAGCTTATCATCGTTATCGACATATATTGTATCGCAATTTGATATCATATCGTTTATAGGCTCAGCCCCCTTTTTTTTTTCCCTGCATCATTTACCAGTAGAGTCCAATTGTATTCTTATGTCCATTTTTGTTTCAGTGTCTCATTAGGATTGGCTCCAAATATTAATTACCTTCCAAAAGCAATCCTTTACAATTGTTTTAGGTTGACTTAAGGAGCTGTAAAATTGCCAGAAAGTTTGCTTTTTGACATAATGTGAAAAGTGATAAGGTTTACTTTGTGAGATAAGACATTTTGACATAAGGATTTGATCCAATCACAAAAAGTTTTGACATGCTGTAAAAACTCAAATCTATTTAGTTATGAAATGTGCTGAGAAAAATTCCCAAAGAGGCACATTAAAACTGGACGTCAAGTATGAAAATAATCAATAGCGTAGCTTACATGGGATTCTCCTGTTAACACCTTATACTTCACCTCTAGCAACACCGTTAGGGATAGATGGGCAGTTTTGAAAGAAAATGTTTCTGTTATCATTATAATGAAGCTCATGGCTTTTCCCTATTGGTCTCTAGACATGTCAGCAGGTGTTGCGGGAGCATCCAGGTAGCAAAGAAACCAGGGCATTGGAAACAATATTAATGATGATTGAAAACGAAGTGCTTTTGGGCCTGTAATTAAAACACAGAGGGGCTTTGGAATATAATGCGCTGGTGCTCATTAGGGTTTTGGCCAGTGACACGTTTTATTAATGAACAGGCTCATATCTCCAGAGAATCCTCGGCAGAAATATCCTCAGTCTGTTCGAATCAAGCCCAAAAAGAAAAATGGCTTTTGGCTCAAGCTCAATATTTTAGTAATCCTTAGGTGTGCGTAGTCAATGAGGCAGTTAAACAGATGTTACCCAATATGCAATAAAGGGACAGGAATTTTGTAAATGCTCAAGTTTGTCAGCATAAATCTCAGGAACTAGAGTCTATCCATTGCTCCAGCTCCTGCTGGCTCTCCGGGACCCTTGAGAGTATGGACATGGATGGATTTTGGCTTTGGTTGAGCTGAATTTATGGCTGCTATGATGTGCTGTACATTTAAAGCTGGTTTATTTTCTGGTTTATTTTGGGCTGTTTTCATTCAGTAACATTTTATCTGTTTACACAGTGGTGGAAAAGAGAATCTGCCCTCGTGCCATGTAGGGTCAGACTGGTGATCGATTTTGCTTCGGCAAGTATAGAAGCTTCATAAAAGCTCTGCTGTCATATAAAGGCAGACTTTCACCTTATCATATCAGCTGTGCTTCTGGCCAATAGATTTAAAGATACTGACCATGAGGATTTTCTTTAAAATGCAGGCAAACTAAATCTTAACAAACTACAAGATTTGGGCAACTCTAATTTGCTATTTTCACCATTAGAGAAGTAAGCATTAGTCAGAAACTTTAATATCGTACTTTAAAGGGATAGTTCATTCCAAAATTGTAATTCTTTCATCATTTACTCACCCCACTAATTCCAAACCTGCTTGAGTTTCTTTCCTCAGTTGAACAAAAAAGAAGGGTTTTAAAGAATATTGGATAATGGTAACCATTGAATTCCATAGTATTTTTCACCTACTAACGATGCCAATGCTTATTGGTTTTCACCTGCTTTAAAATATCTTCTTTTGTGTTAAACAGATCAAAGAAACTCATGCTATAACTTTAAGAAACACAGGCTCATTGTGGATATGTACCCATGTCTATATTTCTGTAGAACGCAAATTATGTAGAAAGAGGTATGTCTGGCTGCAGTTTGTCTTTAAAATGAAGGCTGTGGGGCGGTATGATGCAGCTGATGGCTTCTGTTTCATTTCGTGCAACCAGCTGACAGCTTACATCTGTTTAACAGCTTTTCCAGTGTTACCAGTTTGCACAGTAGCTCACCGCGTACACTAATAGACTTGGGATATGGAGCAGTGCTGACCGTGATGATGGGGTTCGAGTCTGGCAAAGAAAACTTGGTTCCAGAAACCAGGTAAAATAAAAGCAAAAATAAATAAATGAACAACAAAGTGAAAACATGGTGAAATCACGTGGACTCGACGGCTTTACTTTTTTTTAGATTTCTTTTGAAAACACTATCGGTTAGGTTTAGAGAAAGAGATTGTAGGGTCAGTTGGTCAGTCAGCCAGTCAACAGCAAGCTGACCTGGTCAGCTGAAGTGTATATTGAGCCCTCTGGTGAATTTATGTGAGAAGAGGACATGCAAGAAATTTGAGAGCCTCAAAAAGCGTACACAGCGGTCTCTGTTGGATTTTCAAAAACTGAAACAGAAATTTTACGTTTATATGCATCTAGAAATCAGTTCTGCATTCATCCAAGTACAAACGTGCATGGAGATCCACCCCAACAATTATCATTCCTCCCTTATAACTATTAATTATAGCACAAAATAAACAATTAATGACCAAATAATGTCTTACATAATTGCTCAATCAGGGTTTCAAACACGGAAAGATGTAAACTGACACTACCAGATAGATATATGTTACTGATCTATAAATAACCAAACCTCTTAAATTCTTAAACAACAGCAGTTATCTGTAGTAACCAGGTTTGGTTTTGATGGCCCTGCAGATAAAGTGGATTTTTGCATGTCTTATAACTACATTCATCATGGTATTTGCATGAGAGCTGATGCATGGATATGATTTTTAGCTTGATCAATCAAAAAATTGTAAATGAATGATGTACCTGTAAATCATCTTGCATGTCCGATCAGCTGGTTTTTGATTGGCTGTAAAAACAGAGGTGGCTACGCAGACTGTCACAGAGACATTTTTTTTTCTCAGCACATGCTTTTCCCTGAAATCTGTCAGGTAATAGAGACAATTTATCTGTGCTTCCCCCCAAAAAAAAACTGTTTGCGTGGCACTTTTCTGGGTGGGCTGTTTTGTGAACCTGTCACAATGCATTGTCGGCCTTGCAAAGAGACTGTTTATTAAATCATAAATATATTGTCGCAAAACCAATACCAATGAGATATTGCAAATGCAAAAACTCCTGCGAGTATTTCTTATAAAGACCTTTTAAAGTTTTTTCATCGTTGCATCTGACTAATCAGAATTTTTGACCACCTCACAATATTAATCCAGTAACTGAACAATCCAGTGATCTGACAAAAGAAAATAGTGTAAAAAACAATGGAGTCAATTTAGTCAATTTTTGTAATAAATCATGGCTAACCTGGTTGTTGTAGTACCACATTTAACTTAATGCTGTTTTTGTGTTATAAATACTTACATTCTCATGTCCCAGAACATTACAAATATGTTTTAAGTTTAGCCTTTTGAACACTTTAGTTGAATCTACTTTTAGCTAGAAGATAGCTGTAATCTTATGCATTACCCCCAATTAGACCGTAAAAGCAAAACAGCCAGCATGAGTGCACGGTATTCAGCTTTACTATGTAATGGGTTTATTTTTAACATGAAAATACATATGTTTCGGCTGAAGAGATGACTGTAGAGAATGCTAAAGATGGGTCATGAATTTCAGTCATGATGTCTTGGCCAATAACATAGTACTTTGGCAAATACATACATACGTTATGTATTTCATCCAGATTCTGGAAAAACTATACTATAACTATAAATAATGTTTTTTACTATTATTATTATTATTAGAAATATTATCAGATATTTTATAGAATAATAAAAAATACACTTCACCTAAACCCAGAGCTAATAAATTCAGAGAAACGAAACTGAGAATTTGTAAGCGGTCTCATAATTTGTTTTCCAAAGCTTTATATTATCTGTAAATATAAATATCATTTGACATGTCTATATCAATCAGTAAATAGAAAACTAAATACATTTGCATTATTATAAAAGTTATAAACAAGCTTGAATTCATGTCCAAATAGCAAAAATTTCATGTAGATATCTGTTTTTTTTCTATTACTACAGCGCAAGCATCTATCATTTTAAGTTTAACCGTTTTTATTAGCAATATTGCAGCAATGCAGAATATTAGCAGAATGCTAAAATCTTAGCCTGTAGCTTTTCCTTTGTGAAAGCAACTCCCGATTAATCACAGTTCATGTGTTTGCTGTAGCTGATTCAACTTTGTGCCCTTTCTAGTTTATTTGCTAGAACCCTGACTCTGACTTGTTATACGCAGCTAGACCTTGAAATAAGTCATCAGTGAATGTCTCCAACTTTTTCCAAACAGTCCGTTCATTTTTTGTTTTCACAGATGGAAATAAGGAGAAATGAGACACATACGTTTCGTAGCATACAGTGTATATATATATATATATATATATATATATATATATATATATATATATATATATATATTCCCCATCCCTGGTCTGTAATAACCTGGACATATTTTGTCTGCTACAATAACAATGTGATGTTGTTTTAGGTTAAAAAAATTATCACATATTTTGTTTACAGTATATTAAAACCCACTATCATTTGTTCTTTCTTTATTGACGATATTTTCATACATTGTTTTCCCCCAATACCCCCCAATGGGGTATATGTATACGCTCTTTTAATTTTCTGAAAGTTAAGTCTTTAAATTACAAAATTACCATGTTGAGGATCGGTTTTCTTAAAAAAAAAATTATAAATCAGCCATCTTTACTGCCTGTTAGAAATATACAAAATAAAGTGGGTCTCAGACTCGACAAGAAGCACTGCAATAAATTCCATTTTTCCCCGCCTTCTCTTAAAATAGGAAAAATCTTTTTATCCCAGTATATTCAATTTCTGCACTAGCCTGCTGCCGTTAACAGCGCTAAAGTTTACATGGTCTATCACCTCGTTTAACAGCTAAATGAATGCTTAAGTTTATTTAACTGATTGTATTTTAATTATATTGTCGATGCTGTAAAAGAAACCTTATAAAATTTTAAATAGTCACATTAACCTTTTACCGGAAGCTGACCTTATGAAAAAAATTAGCTGTGCTTATAGCCCATTCAGTTTAAAGATACGTTTCATTTACTGTAGGTCTACTTGTAGTTTGTTTTATATAAACCCTTTACACATTTCCGAGTTTCTCGGCAGCAGAAGATGTCAGTTTTGTAAACTTAAGAGCGCAGTGAATGGGAGAGTACAACAAATAATTGTTTTTACAATCTTATTTGCTGAAATAATAAAAGAATAATGCCACAATGGTGTTATCAAGACTTTCAGAAAAAAGGAAAAAAAAATAGTGTATAGAGATTGATGATGGTAGCCAGATGAGAGAACATCATCAAATTTACTCTCAGCCCCATAGAAGCTGCATTACAAACACCTCAAATAAGCGATAATATTTTTTAAAAAACATACACAAATGCATATAAATGTTCATGCATTTAAAAAAATATATAAAATATAAAAAAAACTTTCAAGGACATAAGATTAGCATGACTTTTAAATGCATCATAGCAGTCTTGTGAAAAGGGTCCAATATTTCTGAATGTATTTCTAAAATGCTAATTATTCTCCAATGCAATTAATTTGTTCGTCTTCTTTCAAGGTAATGCACATATTTATACCTAAAGGGTCCATACTGATATCTCAATACAACATTTCACACTAAAATGCTGCATAATGCATTAATATAATTATAATATAGTATTAATACACAATGCGAGTATACCTTTTGAAATTTCAAGGTACTAATATGTATCATTAAGTACAAACTTTTTGAAAGGGTACCGCAACAGTTAAGACTTGTGTACTTTTTTGTCTAAGAGCACCCCCTTCGAATGTTGTCACTCTATCAGCTAATAGATATGGGGCAGTAGGGGCCTTCTAGGCCTACTGGTAGGCCCAGAAGGCTGTTATCATCCATCTACATAGTTAATCAGCTATAATAACAGAGAAGACTCCAGATCCAGATCTGTTTTTACATTACAGTGATGGTTGTATTTACAATTAATGGGAAATGTAATAAATAATATCAATAATTCTCGTTCACTTCTGGCCGCAGCCAAATGTGATAGCTGATTAACCATGTGGATGGATGATGATAGCCTTCTGAGCCTACCAGTAGGCATAGAAGTCCCATACTGGCCCATATCTATCAGCTGATAACCATTGACAATGCCCATTCAAATCGAGTGATAACTTTCAAATCGGCTGCTAAGAGTGTGGTATGACTTAATCTCATAAAAATATTATTACAAACATCAGTTGCTAAATGCCATTATACTGTAACAATAGCAGATCTATCAAGGGCATTTATTTGTAGAATCATGCAAAAAGAAAACACTTGGTTTCATTCAAAACATTCTCAGAGCTGTACATACTGTACCTAACATATAGGACAAACAAGCAGAGCAGAACTACTTTCAGCAATAATAAACCCTTGGTTGACCAGATACAGCTGCTTCCCCTACACTATAGTGTCCATGAATACATATAAAAACACTTCACCCACCTCTAAAAGCGGACATCTTGTACCAGCGCCTTCATGCATTGAAAGCACTGACATTATTGTCGATTATATGCTAATCTTAGCTAGCAGGCATTATCTCTGGATGATCTGTGTCAGTAATTACATGCCTTGTGTGAGGAGAAATGGCTCTCATCGTTCCACCGCAAGAAAGCCACTTTACCGGACACGCATGTTTGTCTGAGCGGAGCTGATGTTGGTCTGCATGTTGGCACCTGCGTGTCATACGTTCAATTAGAGGTGATGACGTCGGTTTTCACAGCACTGTTTTTAGGCTCTTTGTGGATCACCCCACTTTCTTTCCCAAATAGGCACAGCGTGAGATTTTCAGACCTTCGTTGAGGCTGAGAGCATTTCTTTTGTGTCGGCAGCTTTTTCTTCTTTCATATCTGCCAGCCTTTGAAGTGCACGGTATATTTTAGAACCGAACCACCTGATGGTCAATTATATAACTATTTTTGTGCTCGAGTAAGTACTTAATTAATAAAGAAGCAATTACAGTTGAAGCGGTAATGATGAAAGAGGTCTGAGCATTTTGGGATGTCACGGAAAAATACAATGTGTAGATCCTACTGAGCTACAAATTAGTCATTACAAACAATGAATGTGTGCTGTATGTGGTCACAGCGCTGATGTTTTTTTGCCACATGCTAGCAATGTAGGCGCATGGTGGGCTTTCGTGAGGAGGAGAATTGAAGGAACGGAGACGATGACACACCCTGCGGTTTAGTGGCATTTGCCTGCTGACAGCAAAGTAAGTCTGACTGTCATAAGAATGGCTCCATTCACTGGGATGACCTTTACAATGTGTTTTTTTTTTCTTCTATATTACCATAATATTGATTTCTCTTCCGTGACATTGCACAGCATCGTTTTACGACCCCTGCGAGTTTCGTCAATGACAATGTTACATTGATTTGAAATCTTTATAGCCAGAATAAGCTGTCGTTTGATATTCCTTAATAATATAGTCAATGCAAATGTTCACCGAGGGATATTTTGTTAGCGTTTTGTCAACGCTGTCGCAATCTTTGCTTCGTTTTTAAACGCGTAATCAACAGAACTGCACGGAATGATTTGTTTGCTGGAATTAAAGTGACAGGATAAGCATTAATCATTGCTACATGGAAGTAAATTCCTCATCTCCTGTTTTCTCAAGAGTGGGAATGATTGACTGGATTATTTTTACCTGTGAAGTTTGTCAAGAGAATTTCCATCTGTTCCCACTGAGATGATTCAAGACTTTCTGTTCTTTACTGTTATGTTGTAAGGATTTAAATTATTTAAAATGTGATAAAAATGTATTTTAATAAAATGCTAAGACTGCTGTCTACTTTCAAACACGTGAGGCATTTAAGTGCAATCATAAAAAATGGTGTATTATTTGATGAGTTTTTAACCACTATCAATGAAAACACAATTTCTAGCAATGTTATGTAATTTGACATAAACATGCAGCTTTTTTCTTTTTTAAGTTGTAACATCACATATCTCCTTACATTTTGCATAATTTATTAGACAAATTTGCATGTGTATATATTTTGAAAGTCGAGTTTTTAAAATGTTTAAACCCTTTTTGAATATGACCCATCTGTCCAAATGCAAAGGTTCAACTTAGTTTTTTTTGTTTTGTTTTTTAATTATAAATATAAATGCACAGTGCTCAGCATATACAAGTACACCCCTCACAAATCTCTCTTTTAAATTCTTATTTTTTATAGAAAGCAATACAATATTATATTTGTGCATATACATTAGATTAGTCAGTACTCAAGCCAAATCTGGAGCTTATCTAACATAACTTACGATTACAGTCCAAAAGCTAGTACACCCAAATTTATATGTTATAGAAAATTATTAAATACAATTTTGAAAAAGAGGAATAATCAAGAGAAGCAAAAAAAAAATGCTTTTGTTTCATTTATGTAGGTTGTAATTTATTTTTGCAATATTTTACTTGAATTAAATTGCATTATCTTTCAATTTCTAAATATGTTTCATGACTGAAATATTATTTTAATAAATATATCTGTTTAATAAATGTGTTTTGTTTAAATCCACCAAAATACATTGCCTATTTTCTCTGAGAAATGGCAAAAAAATATTCATTTTCAAAATGGGGTGTACTCTATGCTGAGTACTGTATGTTGTTAACTATTTCCTGTAGAATCTACAGTAACTTACTGGCAGCAGTTCGCCAGTAACGTACTTTAAGTGAATTACAGCAAAACTAGCACCATTTATCTTGCTATACATATGTATTTACAGTATTGCAATAACATACCGCATAACTGTCCTACAGTAAAATATAGTTCATATTACAGTTAAATACTGTGTTTACAAAAATTGTTAACAGCATGTTCAAGAATAATATTCTTTTTAAATACAATATATAATAATTCTATAAATAATAGTCCTTTCACACATACAGACTTTTCCGAAAAATTACCGGCAATTTTCCAGAAATGGATCATGTGTGAACGGGCCCTTTTTGAAAAAAAAAAAACGGCAAACGGCAAATTTCCGGAAAGAGAAGTTGTTAAATTACCAGTAATTTGCTGGATTGTTGCTCTGCGTGAATGCAGAAGGAAAATTGCTGGAAAGAGCACGTTCACGTTTAGACTGCATTGACGTAAGGCGTCTACTTCAGCCAATCAGAACATTCAGACATTCAGAACATTTAAATAAAAGTTAAACATCAACAAAAGTGCAGCTGTTAAGGGCCATTTCTGGTTACTGATTGGTTAAAAAAAATACTGGAATGTCCTTGCCTATGTGAAAAGCTTTTTTTAAATTTACCGGTTAAGTCGTTCTGGAAATTTTCGTTCTGGTGTCACTGTGTGAAAGGGGCTACTAATACAAAAAATATTGATAACAGCATCATACATTAATTTACTCATTTTCCTTTAGCTTAATTCCTTATTTATCAAGAGTCGTCACAGCGGAATGAACCACCAACTATTACAGCATATGTTTTACTCAGTGGATGCCCTTCCAGCCGCAGCCCAGTACTGGTACACACCCATACACTCTCGCATTCACACACCCACTCATACACAATGGCCAATTTAGTTCATCCAATTCACCTATACCGCATGTTATTGGACTGCGGGATAAACCGGAGCACCTGGAGGAAACCCACGCGAACATGGGGAGAACATGCAAACTCTACACAGAAATGACAACTAACCTAGCTGGGAGTCGAACCAGCAACCTTTTTGCTTTGAGGCGACAGTGCTAACCACTGACACGCCATGCCACCATCATACATACATTATAATATTATAAAAGTAAATAATCAAGAATAATAATTTTATTTCAGACAGACCATGCACCGGTGGCTTGGTCAGATCTGCAGCATGATTTTTTTTTATGTTTTGCTGTGAAAGTTTTTTCTTCTTCTGAATTGTAGACATAAATATTTTGTAAATAAACAGTGATCAACTGTGAATTCCAGCTCTTTTGATGGTCTGCGTGCAAACATTCTCAAATTGCTTATGTTCAAAACACAGACTGCCGAAATGAATGCTGAACGGCGGATGTAAATGGCACAGAAAATGACAACCTTCTGTAACAGATGGCTGTCTTATTTGTCTACTTGTCTTTTGCTCTCTTCTTTGAATACAGTCATTTGAACAGCTGCTCCGGCGAATGTATTTCTGTTTAATTACGCCACGTTCATAATAAGAGACAATCCGAGGAAACACAAAAATTGGGAAAGCTTGTGCAGGTGCTGATATATATTTATAAAGACTCATCCAGAAAGGTCAGCATCTGAATGAATATTTGTTTGGATGTGCGATACATATTTCTTTGAAGTAACATTTCAAACGAACATAATAACAATGTCTCATGGTCATTGTTATGATAAATGTACTATGATAAATAATAAACAAATGCTGCAGGGAATGAATGATGCTTAACCAAATAAAGGATTACATGTAGTGAGACAAATAAAAGTGGTCATTCAGATGTAAATTTCACCTCGTCAAGAACCTTGGCTGAGAGCACGTGATGCTAAAATCCAGTTCCATGTTAATCTGTCTCTAACCTCATCCAACAGTATATATTACTATCAAGCACAGCCATGGTAAACTAAAAAGTCCTGTATTAAGGTGCACATGCTCAAGGCCTCACCTGTTGGCATTTTTTGTCATTTACGCTTGCATTAGATGCAGTAAAGTTAAGTAAACAATACATATGAATTTCTGGATCTCTTAAGAAAACATTTCTGTAATTCTTAAAGAAAATATAAGTTTTTTTGTGAAGTATTAGAGAAAATAATTTCCTCTCAATAGCATTCCTATCGATTATTACAACCTTAATGGCACAGTTTGAACACAATATGGACAGTGTACTTTTTAAAGGGAAATACCTAGTAGTTAAACCAACAACAACAAAAAAAATAATAGGCTTTTTACAACTCCCATCAAGTAAAACATTTAAGTTTTACCATTTTTTTTTATCTATTTAGTCGATCAACATGTCTGCCAGGAGAACTTTTAGCATAGCATAAAAAAAGGATCAAGCTTTAAATAGGAAAATTATTTTTTTGAGATGCAAATGGTCTTATCAGATTTAAGGATCTATGTTAAGCGAAGCTAAAAGTGCTCCCACCAGACCTAGAGATCGACTGAATGAATTAAAAAAAGATAAAATGATCCAAATTTTCTTCATGAGGGTCCACTGTAGTCTCTTACTGAAGATTTGAGTGCAAACTAAACAAATTGGGATTGCCATATTCACAGTTCACCCATTTCAAATGTATGACACTTTATCAGGTACACCTGTCCAACAGCTTGACGCAAATTTCTAATCAGCCAATCACATGGCAGCAACTTCATGTATTTGAGCATGTAGACATGGTGTAGACGATCTGCTGCAGTTCAAACTGAGCATCAGAATGGGGAAGAAAGGTGTTTTAAGTGACTTTGAACTTGGCATGGTTATTGGTGCACGCACAACCATCTCTAGGGTTTACAGTGAATGGTCTGAAAAAGAGAAAATATCCAGTGAGCGGCTGTTCTGTGGGCACAAATACCTTATTGATGCCAGAGGTCAGAGAAGAATGGCCAGACTGGTTCGAGCTGATAGAAAGTTGACAGTAACTCAAATAACCACTCGTTACAACAGAGGTATGCAGAAGAGCATCTCTAAATGCACAACATGTCCGACCTAGAGGCGGATGAGGTACAGCAGCAGAAGACCACACTGGGTGCCACTCCTGTCAGCTAAGAACAGGAAACGGAGGCTACAATTCACACAGGCTCACCAAAATTGGACAACAGAAGTTTGAAAAAACGTTGCCTTGTCTGATGAGTCTCAATTTCTGCTGCAACATTCAGATGGTAGGGTCAGAATGAAAGCATGGACCCATCCTGCTTTGTATCAATGGTTCAGGCTGGTGTGGTGCAGTAAATTACCATCAACTGCGTGATGCTCTCATGTTAATACGGACCAAAATCTAAGAGGAATTTTTTCAGTACCTTGTTGTCCCTATTAAGGCAGTTCTGAAGGCATATTTATTTCGACATTATTTTTTTTTCCACAAGTACATAGAGATACCCAGAGCTCCAGATTAACATATGAGAGAAACACCACCACCAAGCCCTAGAGGTGGTGGAAGCAGCAGAATATGTTTTAGTAGTGCTGCACATGTAATATTAACAATATTACAAGTTTTCTCCCTTAGAAATTCACAGTTGACAGTAGCTTGAGATGAGAGTAACTGCTGCTTGAGTTGGTATGGAAACAAAAAAAGTTTGTGAAACCACATACAGTAGTAACCACAGGAGCAAAACAGTACCCTAAATACAATTTATTTGAAATAAATTTAAATGTGAAACAATTGATGTGGCTTAAAATCTGTATTTATATGATATATCCAATGAGCCTGTGTTCATTTATTCATTCATTCATTAATTTTTTTTCGGCTTAGTCCCTTTATTAATTAGGGGTCGCCACAGTGGAATCACCGCCTACTTATCCAGCATATGTTTTACGTAGACTTCCAGCCACAACCCAACACTGGGAAACGCCCATACACTCTTGCATTGACACACGTACAATACGGCCAATTAAGCTTATTCAATTCACAGTCTTGGAGATCTTGGAGAACACGCAAACTCCACACAGAAATGCCAACTGACTCAGCGACCTTCTTGCTGTGAAGCTATTGTTACTCACTGTGCCACCGCGACATCTCTCTGTATAATTATTTTTAGAAAAAATCTTTTTTTTTTATGTGTGCACGTTGAAACTGTTTAAATATGAAAGAAGCAATATATAATATAATATAATATAATATAATATAATATAATATAATATAATATAATATAATATATAAAACAAAATATATTTTCCCAGTGTATTTGTCATGCACATATTTTTTCAAGAGCCTGGGTTGTATAGCTTTAAGTTTCTTTATCTATGGATGTACATTTATGGCATTATGAATTCAATTTTAAGGTTGTGTTATTGGCGCCTGCCCCGCTGGTGGATGTCCAGTGTGATGGGTATGCAGTGTAATCCAGCTCGCCCTTTCCAGCAAATGTGTATTTGAAGGACAGATAAGAGACATCAAGGCCTTGACTGGGGACTCTCTGGTCTCAGGGGCGTCTGACTGTAAATGCTTACAATGCTGTTAAAAACAAGCTGGCTGCCCGAGAAGTTAATGAAACGCTGTGACTGACAAGCCTCCTGGCTGTAATCTGTCCACTGCGGATAACTGTGTCAGTTCTCTTTGTTGGTTTTGGTTTTAAATGCTTTGGGAAAGTGGAGAAAACTTATTCTCTATGAATGAAGAATCACATGTGAGATCTCTTTAACAGCTCGACAGTTCCTCTTAGACAGCAGAAAAGTTGAATGGGTGAGCAAATGCAGACTTTTGCTTGTCAGATTTTTTTTTATTCTCCTTGTGGAATACAGTAATCTCACATTTTAGAGGAATTTTAAGTCCTGTCTCAAACTGTGCAAAAATCTAGTTCATATAGTCAGGAGTCAAATTAAATCAGAGATGTGTCGTCTACTTGTCATTAACAGCTTTAAAAAATAAATTAAATTATTTGCTATAGTATTGCGGTTTAATTTAATTAGAAAATAAATGAATTGTCATGGTTGTGGGTCCGTGCGCCTTTTCTGTCATGTTATGTTGTTGTCACGTGGATATGTTTTGTATCTCTCCACGAACTTCTGTTGCGTGTCTATAGGTGCGTTCGACTTCATGCAAGCGCCGCGCAGACCGATCAAAATCTGTCTTAAAGCGGTGCATGCCGGTTAGAAATTTTGTCCGGCTTGACGCTGCGCAGACGCCCCGTAACTGTCATATGTGGCATCAAAGTACAGCGACAGCGCTGCGAGATCAGATTGATTCAGCTGGTGCAGCATCTGAAAAGCAACTGCAGGAGCTGCGATGACGACACCGATATTACACAATTAGCTGGATTCACATCATGACAACAACCACGTGCGTTTCGGGTTTATTATTGGACAAATTCCTTCTTACAAATTTTAAAACAAACAATTCACTTGTTATGCCATCTCCATTTTGTATATGCTTATTAAAAGATTACAAATATTTGACTGCAGTAAATACTTTTTAATAATTTGTTTATAAAGGCTAAAGTATAGCTCACTTATTTTGGGAATGTCCTTTTGTTCAATCTTTTTGCATTGAAGTGCTTTTTTTAATGCTTTCATTATACAAAATAATCTTAATTATTGTTTAAGACTTGATCAAACCCCTTGTTTTGGGTTTTACACTAATTATATATATATATATATATATATATATATATATATATATATATATATATATATATATATATATATATATATTTTTTTTTTTTTTTTTTTTTTTTTTTTTTTTTTTTTTTTTTTAAATAAATAAATAAATGTAAATAAATTTGTACTTATTGTTTTGTATTTAATAGGCCTATGCATTGATACTCATTTCCTTTTTATGCGTATATTACCCTCTTGTTTCCCTTTATCTCTCTCATGCGTTTGTTAAACAAGCTACTTAAATTTGATTAATGATTCCCTTATTGTTTAAAAATGAACTATAGTTTGTAAACACTGTGTCCTGTTTTATTTGTGCTGTAAATCTTTTTTGTTAAAAATAAAAATAAATAAATAAATGATGATGACGCCATGTGATCTGTCATCATGACTGCCGCAACTGAGCACTGGAGTGTCCGGCTTGACAGCTCAGTTTTCAACTCCGCCCCACCTGTGCTCGGCTAACCTTATTGATCACCGGCTGCAGCCGTGGTTCAAGTCAAACACAAATAACGTTTTGATCATGTGAGGTGTTGCTAACGCAGATCAGCAGCTTTAGCTGTGCGTAGTCAGCCTCACCTATATTAGAGCGACAACCTTGTGCCTCGTTGTCAGTTCGTTATTATTTGTTCATCATTTCTCTTCTTTTGTTAAGATTTTCGTCTGCTTTTTGTTTGGACTCAAAGAGCTGTTTTTCTGGAACTACTCGACTTTTACTTTGCCTCTGTGTTTGGGTCATTTGTATTTAAGCTTGCACCTTTTGGTTTTATGACTTTTGGTCTAATTAAACTCATTGCAATTGGATCTATCTTAGTGATTGTGACAGAACGAACTGACTGCGACATGGATCCAGTAAGTGTCAAGCAGATTACAGAATTTGTAAAATTCGCACAGCAATGCCTGAATCGATCCCCAAGAGAAATTAATGACAGCTACCAATCAGGTCGTTCAGAATCTTGTCACACAGGTAAAGGCACTTACCACACAGGTCCAAAAGCTCACAGGGGAGGTCCTTTGTCAACATAACCTCGTGACAACAACATAACATGACAGAAAGAGCGCACGCACCTACAACCATGACATGACTCCTCACAAGAAATAACTGAATAACAATCTTAAATACAATCTTAACAACTGAAACAGCAGAATCAGATTTGAAGCAAAAATTAATATTACATCTATAACATTTTCTACTGGCTGCCAAAAAAACACAGATAATAGCCCCTTTTCACACAGTAATATCATAAAATATTCCTAAAATTCACACAGGGACTGAGGTTCCATTTTTTTTCCAGAAAAGCACCATTCACACATTTATCCCAAATATTGTTAAAGTCTAACATCATTAACCAGAAATGACCTCTAAATGGCTTTGCTAATATTTGTAAACATGAAGTGTATCAGTTTTTTTGTTGTTATTGATGTATATTTAGTTTTTTTATTCAAAACTTTTGCATTCATGCAGCTGTATATGTTCCCGAGATGAAACAATATACTGAATTATAGGAGGAAAAATATTGTTGCTAGCCTCCGAAGGCAGAGGCGTTACCTGCAGCTAAAAATAACAGATATATTTACACATGTGGCTACACCGAGGTCTGTGTGATGAATACATCCATATTCTGTAGATATATGGAAAAGCATTGTGAACAACTCCAATGAAGAGTTTTGGAGGAACACTTTTCACATGTCGAGAGGTACGTTTGAGTATGTGTTGCAGCTCGTGAGACACTCTTTGAAACGAAAGACTACTTGTGTTGTGCCTATGTCAGACTCACCGGTTGGCAAATCGAACTTCCCTTCATGTGCATGCACATCACGCATCTGAATGCAGCACTTGCAGGTAACCTCACAGCGGTTTCTCACAAGAATTTTACTGACCATTTTGTCCACAGTTGGCGTTAAGAAGGAACATAGAAACGTCTGATGGAGGAGCAGCAACTAAATGTGTCTGAACAAAGAATACAAAAGTTTTAATTTTCATAAAAAGTTTGGATGTGAAAGCATCATCTGTGACCAAATGTTCTGGTGGATCCGGAATAGTTTCAATTCAGTTCAGTTTTACGATGTATTGTGTCAAAGCAGCTTGACATTGATGAAGTTCTAGTCAATTATTCTGATCTCATTAGGAAACGTAACTATTTTGCATGTTGTCAGTTTATTGGTCATATGTAAATGTACGATTTCAAATAGGATGCGTGGCACACAACCCCACCCCTAAACCCAACCATCATATACAAATTCATACGAATTAGCCACCAAATCAAAAAGTTATGAATTGTAGTGAGATAGCATTGACTGAATTGAAACTGCTTCAGTTCAGTGTAATGTAAATGTCACTGCTGAAAACCAAAACACTGAAGAGCAACTTCACCGATGCGCATCTCCACTATTTCCAAGCTAGTGGGAATAAACGAACTTTGCCAATTTGACGAAAGTGAAAGAAAAAAAAACCTTAAGAAAAGACAGCCTCAGCTGGGCACGGACATTTCGTGGGCACGGACAATTGGTTGGCCAACATGGCTGGGTTAACACACCAAATGTAGAGGTTGCAAATTTCACAAGCTCGTAGCAAACGTATCGAACATCAGACATTGTTTGACCGCTGGATGGTATTGCGCCTCTGTTTTCATGTTTGCATTTACTTGTATGCAATTAATACGTAAAAATAGTAAATTCCTTTTTTGGTGTGAACCCAGCATAAAAGTGTCATTATCGCCACCAGTTGGTTCGACGTGCCTTTAACATGGATCAAAGTGCACTTTGGTGTTTTCATTTGGACTGAAATAAAAAAAAAAACTAAAGTTGGGAAAACGATTTATAAAAATACCTGTGGACATTAGGGCTACACGATTCTGGCTAAAATTGATTCTGGCTTTTTGCTTAAAATCAAGATCACGATTTTGTCATGATTCTGTAGATGTAAAATAAAGGTTAATATGACTAGGCTATTATAACTGTTATTCTCAAGCATATGATAAAACAACACTAATAATATTAGGCCTATGTGTAGGTCTACTGTTGGTTAAATTACTAAATTTTGTATAAACTTGGAATGGTGGACTTGAACAGACTTTACTGTGAAATAACAACCAGGACATATTTAAAGTGATGACTTCAAAACACAACTATTCATTTTTCTAAAGTTAAATTATGTTTGAGACATATGCTTGTCAATTGTCATTAACAACATTATTAGACTCTTTTTTCACAGGTAACATGAGACAATTGTCATTATCAGATTCCCTCTTGCAATATATTCAGCGTAATATAAACTACAGTAGTGTAAACTAGTATAAACTAGTTAGCCGCGTGGCTCTCAAACGATCACTCTGTGCAACAATCTGAACATTATTTACAACTTTATTATCTGTTTTTCACAGCCTATGTAGGTTGTTCACTAAAGTAGACATGGTGGGCACTCCTCTCGTACGAATGTGTGATTTTGCGGCCGCGAATACATCATTACATTAAGACAGGAATAAAATTTTTGGGTGAATTATACCTTATAAATTTAGTATGTGAGACTTTTAACACCATTTGGAGGTGGCCATGTTGCTGAGCAAAGTATATAAAAAAATGTGACTTGTGCGCCCACCTTCACGCTTCTTTTTTGACTTTGAAAATATAATTGGCTGAATCGTGGACAAGCAGAATTAAGATCGTGTGTAGGGTCGAATTGAGATCGCAATCTTTTTTCGTTTAATCGTGCAGCCCTACTGGACATGGCCTTAAACAAGAGGTCATATATTGTGAATGAAATACAGGGATAATGAGAAAATTAGATAACAAGGGGGTGGAGACAATAAACAACCAAGGCTAATGAACTAATAAGTGTAACTGAAGTGTCAGTGAAATATGAAAGAATGATAAACAGAAAAAGCCGAAACACAAAGCAAGGTCTGTTACAGTGTGAAAGGGGCTAATAATTGCTTTAACATTTCCTATACTGGTACAACGTACTTTGGTGAATGTCTCTACCCTGCAGCTAGAACGAAGTTTTGGTTTGATGACTGTCAAAACAAAAAGAAAATTTGATGAGATGCCTCAATACCAGATCCCTGAGAAAGACCCAAGTCAATTACATCCATGAATTCTAAGATAAATCCATCAAAAAAAGGCAGTTCTTAAACACCCACACTGTTTGTCATGGCCAAATAATTGCAAACAGTCTCAGCAAGGAACAACCCTTGTCAAGGAACAAATATGAAACAACATACTAATCACGAAATTTCTTTCAGCATGGACGTTACCCCTAGTGAAGGCATGTGATGTTGGCATTGAGGCAGTTTATGCCGGTGCCGGTGAGTCAGTCATTGTGTCATTTTTGCTGTTCCCTTTGGAATTGCGCAGTCATTTCAAACCTCTGTATTGTGTGTGTAGCTTGTGGCTTCTAATTAGCGTCAAACATGATGTGTGTGCTTTTCACCATGTGGCAGTGAGCAAATGAATCAGACATTCATACCTAAGGGACAAAATGTAATCAGGCTACTAGCTTTTGTGTGTTATACCCTTTTTTCCCCCTGTTGCAGTTGGATCGATGAGTATCTTTTCTTCGTTCTTTCATTTTTCGCTTTTGAATATAGCTGGTGAGTCTTACATAACAGTAGGGCTATCAGGCGTAACTGAAAATGAAGTACTGTTTATTGCAATTATCAGTTTGCAAAGGATATAGATGTTCTGTGTGTTTCAGATCATGTTTTTGCATGTGAGCTGCTCATTATGTGTTTGGTGTTTTGCAGCAGTTCATTTCACAATAAATGCTGCTCCACACAAACTCCATTTCTGCTTAAAGTTTCAGTCATTTACTGTAATTGTGCATTTGGGACTCCAACCTACTCCAACCATCTTCTCAAACTAGTAATAAGATGTGCTTATCAACAAAGGGCTCCCTGTTCAGTGGTTTAACGTTCATACAGCCATAAATATTAATACTTTAATGTCACACTTGTGATTTAAAGGGGTTATATTTTTATTTTATTCATATATTACAAAAATCTAAACATGGATTTTTAAAATCACAATATTGTATTGTATTAAAAACCAATGTATTTTCTACACAGTAAAAAGTGATAAGTTGACTAAAGTAATTTACAAAAAATAATTAAATAAATGAACTGTGTGCATAATTATAAAAATCAACTTAATACTGCGAAGTTACAATGGGTTAACTCACTTTTTTAAGTAAAGTCAACTTGTCGCTGGTTTACACACTTAGTAAGTAAAGTAACTAATCACCTATTCAAGGATTCACACTTAGATATTGCTTGATAATAATAGCAGGTTTGGCATGCTGTCCCGGGAGAGAACCCTGAGCTCGGATAATTGAGCCCAGGGCTCCCCCCTGGTCAATGAGCATGTAAGGGGGTACAAGATCAGGAAGTGCTCGAGAGCTCCCCCTGGTAAAGGAGGAAATGATGGAGATAAGGGGGATGGGGGGATTCTTCAAAAAACAAAGATAAGGGAGTAATGCTAGTTTGGCTCTTTATAGTGAGTTTGGAATAGTCTGATTGGCAAATGATTACAGATGAGAGACCAGAAACGATCAATCATATCACGTGCTCCTCTTGAAATTAGTTTGTGAAACTTCACTAAGCAGGAAAAATCTAATGCACCAAAAATATATTTGTTTTAAACAAATAGATTCAATTGTAGTGTTATCATCTATACACTGAAAAAAAGCAATACTCTAATAATAATAATAATAATAATAATAATAATAATAATAATAATAATAATAATAATAATAATAACAACGATATAACATTTAACATTTAAGTTGAGAATTGAAAAAGCAAAGTTAAAAAAGGGCACAAATAAAAAAATATGGTGGCCAAGAGAGCTTAACATGCTACAATTTAAGAAAACGGTGCATTTACAAAAAACACCAGCAAATTGAGAAAAGATCCTCATCTGTTTGACAGCACACATGCTGCAAATCATCACAATTTTTTCAAAAAAGCACTGCATTTTTTCAAAGCAAACAAACTAATAAAATGCGCTGCATTATCTCACAACCCAAGCAATTTAGGAAAACGCGCTGCATTTTCTCACAACAATTTCAAATAGCATGTAACAGCACAATAGCAATGTTTCAAGGGGACCCTAAAACGTTACGGATCCGGCTATTTAGGTTATGGTTATTTAGGCTAATAAAATACAAAAAAAGAGAATCAGGGTATTAAAATAAACAAACTAAAAACTCACAGCACAGAGGCGTCAGTCAAGTTTTTGGGTCCCCTTAAGACATTTCCATTGCTTTCCGTTCATTTTGCAAGTGTTGTGAGAAGATGAAGAGCCTTTTATTAATTAATTTATTTTTATTAAATAATTGTTTTTTTACATTTATTATTCTGTTTGCTCTGTGGGAAAATGTAGGGCATTTTTTATGTGTATGCATTGTGAGGATTTGCAGCACATGTGTTATCAAACAGATGAAGATCTTTTCTTAATTTGCTGGTGTTTTTTGTAATTGCACGTGTTTTCTTAAAATGCATCTCGTTAAGCTCTCTCAGCCACTGTGGAAAAAAAAAAACAAGATGCCATAATACTTCTACTCCAATTTGTTATAGATATATAAACATTAAATAATGGCTGTAAAAAAGGTGTGTGTGTAACATTTATTCAAGCATATATTTAATAACTGCACAACATTCATCCATTAATTTTCCTTCAGTTTAGTCCCTTATTTTTCAGGGGTCGCGACAGCGGAATGAACCGCCAACTTACCCAGCATATGTTTTATGCAGTGGATGCCCCTTCAGCCACAATCCAGCATTGGGAAACACCATACACACCAATTCACACATACGCGCACACACACACACGCTATGGCCAAATCATTTCATCCAATTCACCTATACCACATGTTTTGGACTGTGGGGGAAACTGAAGCACCCGGAGGAAACCCACGTGAACACAGGGAGAACATGCAAACTCTATACAGAAATGCCAACTGGCCCAGCTGCGACTCGAACCAGTGACCTTCTTACTGTGAGGCGACAATGCTAACCACTGAGCCACCGTGTTAATTCATTCACAGGTTTAATAATTATATTTAATTTGCAATATTGTGCAGAAATTTGACAAAATTCCTCTCTCTGGTAAAAAAAATAAAAACAAATAACTAAAAATTAATTGGTGAAATTTCTGAAGCATTAAAAAAATGTCAATTTTGTTTTTGTTCTCCCTGGATGGAGCAGCCCTAGTTAACAGTTGGTCTTTTTTTGTATTGAAGTAAAAAAAATAAAATAAATAAACGGGTGATTTCCCTGATGACCATGTACATCAAATGCATGATTGCCTGTTAATTTCTGTATAAAACAGGGTGGAGAAGAGCTGTTTTCGAGGCAGCGGTTTTGCTCCATTCCCGCAACTAGCGGTGACAGCTCCTCTTATCTGTCTTCAAAAACTATTAGATTTCTTGTCTTATCATGCCTCAAAGAGATGGAAAAAGTGCCAAAGTGGTTTCAAGGCAAACTTTTGAAGTCTAATAATTCCCTTGAAACTAATGCGACCCACGCTTGGTTGGAACAGTGGGTTTGAGCACGCTGATGAATCAAAATAAATGAGGCCATAATTCAAGGGCACTATCAACTCTTCTGAGGAGACGTGGATTTATTGTGGTGACAAAAATTAGCCTAATATCTTACAAGCTTAACGGTACTGTTTATAGAAAAGTTTCATCATAATTTAAAGTAAATATACTGACAAGACAACCCTGCTAAAACGACAAGGATAACTGGTGTTTTGATTCCTACCAAGAAATGCTTTGGTTGACTGGTTCAGATTTAAATTTAGCATATATATACTGTATATATGGTTTTAGTCATTTAAACACAGCGCTTTAACTGTTAGTTCATTCCATACTCTTACTCGCCCTCTTGGCTTTCCAAACCCAACAGAAATGTTCTCATGTTTTGTATCACAAATGAAGATATTTTTAATCAAATCTGAAGAGGTTTCTGTCCTTCCTTTGAAAGTCTGTTTACCCAAACCTCTCATGCTTCAAAATGTTCTTAAAAAAAGAGATCAAAAACTAGATCCACATGAATTGCACAGTTTAATCCAAGTATTCAGAACAGACGTAATCTTTTTATAAGAAGAATACTTCACCCACAAGGTTGTATTAGTTAACATTATTGGTTAATACATCAGTTAACATGAACTAATGGTGAACAATGAGTATGTTTACATGAACACCAATAATTCGATTTTAATGCAATTAAGACAATACTCTGATTAAGAGTCTAACATGTAACTGCGATTTTTGATTACCTTAATCTGACATAATCGAACTAAACAGAAATCGGATTAAGACATGTGGAGTATGCCGATTTTAGTCCAATTATTGAAGTGCAGAACAGACACGTGAACACCACAATCAAACTATTTCGTAGTGTAGGATTTGCCACATTTTGCGACAGGATAGTCTTTACACACATGGCCATTTTGCACTATTCTCTGCACCTACCGAGTCAGTGAAAGACCAGACACCTGCACCGGGAAATGCTGAGTTTTTTTCTTCCCATTTGTACCAAATTCCATTAAAACAATACTCTTTCAGCAGTTCATACTCGCATCCAATATCTCGCTTGTCACGGGGCCATGCATGAAATGTTCCTGAATAAAATTAAAGTCAAAAAATTGAAAATGAAACACCCAAAATTACATGAAACTCTAAAGGGAATGTGGACAGCGTGGTGACACAACGACGTTAATCGAATTATGTGCTATAACATGTAAAAGGGGATAATGAAAGGACCTTTCAAAAAGCAACTCATGTAAACACCTTAATCATATTATTGTCTCATTCAGATTGAGGCAAATAATTTGATTACTGATGTCCATGTACATATAGTCAATAACTAGGTTCAGCATTACCTTCTCGGTAACACTTTATAATTACACACTATACATCATTTATTAAGCATTAGCAATTAGTTAATTCATTATTTGTTAAGCATGAACTCTACATTAATAGACATTAGTAAGCAATTTAAAACTACAGCTAAAAATGCTGTATTCTTGACAAGCATATGTAAAATGTGCTTAATGATGGTGTTTTCATACTTCGCTAATGATTACTTTTTCATTACTGCATTAAGTATTGAGCAACAGGTTCATTCTGAAAATGTAGCCCTATATACATTTCTGGAGATCACAAATTACGTAGCCAGAGGAATGTATGGCTGAATTTCGTTTTTAAAATTATCAAGTCCAAGTTTGGAGATAAACTGTTCCAGAAAGCAGGTATTAGACAAAAACAAAAGCCAAAAAATAAAATAAACAAGTAAATAACAGGGTGAGAATGTGGTAACCTGTGGTAAAAATCAGGTTGTCGTGAGGACTTTTCTTTTGCAAACACTATCGGTTGGGTTTAGGGAAGGAGGAGGGTGGGTCAGTTGTTCAGTCAGTCAGTCGATTGTCACCTCTGGTGGATTTATGCAAGAAGAGCAAGCGCGAATGGCACTCGCGAGAGGAATTTGAGATCTAGAGCCTCATTTACACTACAAGATACTCGCAGCAGCAAAGCGCCCATTCATTGAAACGTAGAGCGAGCGGATTGCAGCGACCTCTGTCTATGCGAGCGACAGCTACCGTTGGTGACCAGATGGGCCTGTCGAGCAACATGACAAAGTTAAGAATTCTTCAACTTTATGCAACTGAAGAGCGACTTTGAGCGACAGGCAATAGGAGCACCAGTAGAGCTCACGTGATCCTCTCTCTGCTCGCTCAGAGGCCGGTTGTATTTGTCATGTATAGACCTACACAACCCTTACCCTTTGCAGCAGGTTTGCAGCAGGTTGCCACCCAGAGTGACAGGCATCTACAAAGCCGCTGCTAGTCTGAATGAGGCATCAAAAAGTATACACAGCGGCCTCTGGCGAATTTGTGAAAAACTGCAAAATAACACACCAACTGGGACATATTTGGTGCTATTCAGAAATTTATATAGGTGTTTGTAATCAGAATGAGGTTGGTATTGCATTCTTTACAAACCAGTTATTTAAGAATAGCTTGTGGATTTTTTAAGATCATTCATAATGCGCAAGTAAATAATTAAGAAACTATTCAAATTAACATTTACATATCTTATTACTCAGGCATAAATTACTAGGTATTTCATTTAATAAATGCTTTAATTCAACTTCATACAGTTTTGTGACCTAATCTAAAGTCAGGACTATTAATGCTTTGTAAATCCTTTAAAAATGACAATTATGCTTAATAAATGATTCATAGTGTCTTGTTATTATAAAGTGTGACCATATTTTCTATATTAATATCAACTTACTCATATTCTAATGTCTCTTTTCATATTAACAGCTTAATTGTTGAATATAATTTATACTTCGCTTATAGCACCTATTCACAATAGTTCTTGGATTGTTATCGATTTATATCCTTATGAATATTTTGGAGTTTTGAATGAATAAACTTTCAAATGAGCAGATATTTCTTAGATTGAATTTTGTATTTAGAAGATGAAGTTCACAACGACACGAGGGAGAGTAAATGATGACAGGATTTTCAACTCTTGCTTCTCCATTTCCACATTTCCTGTAAGTTCAATGGTTCTTTGTTCTTTTCTTCTTCAAGCTATTATCTTCTTCCATTCTCAGCTTATATACGGCAGAGTGGATGGTTCATTTCCAGTCGCGATAACCCCCCAGTCTTACACACGGGTGCTATTCATCCCCCGGGATCTAGTCAAGAACCTGAGGAAAAATGTGCAGTGGAAGTAAAAAATGATTTTGTATCAGAGAGAGTGCGTGAGGTGTGTGTGTGTGTGTGTGTGTGTGTGGTCATTGTGCTTGTGTGCAGTGAGTGTCGGCCTGCTTTAATCAAGAGCCATGTTTTTATTGGTTCCACGCCCATTCTTTACCGATGCGTGAAATTAGCGCTGTAATGCACTTTGAGAATGTTTTAGCCAGCTTCTGGGGAAAGTTATGCTTGTGTATGATGACAAAATGTTTCTGTTGAGAATTCTGTTCTACTAAATAAAATATAACATAAAATATGTTGCATTTTTCTACAGAGCCATTTTTAAGAGTATATGGAAGTGAAAATCTAAGACACGAATCTAAGAAAATGCCTGAAGGTCTATGAATTATATATAGAAATGCATGAAAAAAAAAGTTTAGGATTAAATGGATGCATTTTTAATACTGTGCCTCAAAATATATGAAAACTTTCAGGTTAAAAAAAAAAAAAACTCTTTTACTCATAGTATAATTCAAATATGACTAGCAGGGACTGAAATTTAGTGAGTTGTTGGTTGTGTGCATGTGTGTACATTTTGATCTTGTGAGGACCTTTTTTCTTGTCTCCATGGGAAAAACTGCTCATAAATCCCATAGAATGGAATATTTTGAAAATTGCAGATCGTTTCCTGTGAGGATTGGGTTTAGGGGTAGGAGGATATAATATACATAGCGTCCTAAATGGCAGCCTATACACTATGCACTTATACACTATGTACTTATGCACTTACAAACTCAACAGCATAGTGTATGTATGTAGTGTCATCTCAAATGGAACACTAATGTTTTTTTACAAAGCAGAAATTCCCTGATGACGTTTGCCGGTTGCCAAATTAGCTAAATAAATGACCAAAGTACCAAATAATACCTGCCATGAGTAAAGCCACACTCACCATCGAGAGTTGGTATAATCACTCTCGTAGGAGAATTTTGCTTTCTCAATCCAAAATAAAGTAATTCAACATTTTTTTTAAATCACTATTATTGTTGTGTAATCGCATATAGCCATTTGTGGTTTTGACTAGCATTTAAGGTACTGCACTATATATTTGGTTTAGTTTTACTCTCAGGGTGTTTCATCAAGAGTAATGCATATGCAGATTATTTTTGTGGCTGATGTAATTGTTGAAATATAAGTCTGTAAGTGTTCTATTTTTACTAAAGCTCTATTTTTGTACATTTTCAAGGGTCATTTGATTATTATCAGTTTTATCAGACTATAAAATACACAAGACATGTCGCTAGTATAGTTTTGAATGGGGAAAGTGTAGTGGTCAATATGGCAAATTAAGCCATAATACTTGCTTCACAGACATACGAAATATTTCCACATGAAGCTTGAAATCTCTACTTTTAAATGAACCACTACACTTGAAAACAAAGGTTTTCTGTTTTTGTAATAAGTATGAACACAAGGTACAGTCTGTCCTGTGAAAAGCACATGACAGCAGCAGCTACTCAAATGCCCACAAACTTGTAAACAAAGGGTCACTTTCATTTTTGGAGGAGATTCACCATTAAGACCAAATTACTTCAGAAGAGCAGCACAATCAGACAACCATTACCAGAGGATGATAATGTGCAGGGCTGGTGCATCCGTAGAGAGAATAGTAAGGGCGACGTCCGCAACACCCCCATCCACCCCAAAACACCAACCCACCCCCCTACTCGGGTTACTTATATTTTCACTTTCTGGTGGAAGGCGGCGTTATCGTAGTTTCCCTAAAGCGCCGGTTAAGCTTGCTTCGGCTCTGAAAATGTGTAAAATGGCCATAAATGAGGTTAGTGACATGATCTCGTTTCTTTTGAATGCGTATGCGCACTTGCTCGGGCAACCTAAAAAAAAAAAATCCAATTTTGTTTGGTTTGAACTTTTAGAAAGGAAAACTTATGAGACGATTGTTGTTAACTTTATTGGTGATTCCAAATATGTAATGTAATCGTAAGCTTGGCTAACAGTTTTGGAGAATTTGATGTTTCCCCATTCAGACAGAATGCCCGAGCATACTGAATGAATAAAACACTGAAATGGCTTGCCTTAAAGGGACTTTGTACAACAGAATGCAAGCTGTATAAAACCAAACACTTCTTTAGAGCTTACATGCTATGCTGGTGGTACCATTTATCCACAGATATATTTCAGCAGCTGTGTGACACGATAAATGTGCTGATTTGCATTATCAATGGTGACAGGTAATGCTTGAAATATCATGTCAGTTGTCCAGATGTATCAATTGCATCTAGTTTCCACAGTTTTCTTGTGCTTGAACGTAAAAATTATCCACCCGTTAACTGGCAGTCACTGCAATTTGAGTTTGAGACCCCTGCTGTACAGTATAAAAATTAAAAAATAGCTGAACAAATAAAACAGCTCTTAATAAAGTCGATTTTAAAATGATTACAATTCTGGGTAACACTTTAGTTTAAGTAACAATTACTGTTAAGTACTGGCTTATAACCTGCCTATTAAGATATTAACTGTTTATAAGAAAGTCTTAAGTATGACTAAGTCTACATTCCTAATCATACCCAATATACCTAAACCCACAGTTCATTGAGCTAATAGTCTTGATTAATGGTTTGTTAATAGCTCTAATTGTGCATTAAACTAAAGTATGACCCCAGGTGACATTATTACGAAAATAATTGATTCATTCGAATATTTATTTTTTTCTTCCTCTGCTAGATTCATGTTTGAACATATCCAGAGTTAAAAAAGCATATAAAGAATGCAAACTCTGCTAAAGAATACTCAACAGTGCAAAACTACCTAATCTTCAGCCAGGTAAAGTGAGTCATACAGGACCGAATGTCAGCACAGGTTAAGTGCTTTTGATTAAGTTTGACCACTTTGGTATTTCAAGCAGTTTCAGAGTTCTTTACATCTTCAGCAGCTGCCTTTCGAGGGTCCCAGTAGGTCAGAGCAGGGAGGAGGTCAGCGAGGTCAGACAATTGCGAAGCATTACGATCAAAAGTAGGAGAGAGAATAGAAACAGACCTCCGAGCATTTCCTTCACGCCCACACTGCTATAGCTTTAAACCGCATCTCATTGAGAATTCCGTCTGAATTCTCTTTGTTTCATATATCCCACAGTAGGAGTACTGACAATTTGAAGATGTGAAGCTAGAAAACAAGAGAACACAACAGGGACTATTTATTGACCACCCTTTTGAACTAGGTCTTATTGTATATAAGGGGTTTTCAGTGCCATGATTTAGTCAATCTATACTTGGACATTATCCTGACTAAAAGTTGTTGTTTTTTTTTTTCATTATTCTTCCAAAAGTTGTGAATGTAAGCTATGCAATAATATCATGGTTTGAGAAGGTTATTAAACAACTTCTAGTACAGTTATGAAAAAAAAAAAAAACAATTGCAAAATCCCGTTAGCCATGTTTCCATTCACCTATTTTTATGAGATTTTGGATATGCGCATAAAAAAAATTGGCAGATGGAAACGCCAAGATAGGCATAAGTTTTGAAACTGCGCATAAAAAACATGTGCATAACTGGGTAGGATAAACGTTTTATTCCATAAGAAAAGATGCGCATAAACTACGCTGGAAACACTTTAACGAACAAATTCCTGTACGCTCATTGTAATGTGATTTTGTAATAAGAGATCATGATGATGTTGATGATAATACTGAGATGATGTTAAAAATGTGTGAATGGATAAACCAGCAGGCTTACCACACAGTGCAACATCTGAAATGTTGTTTTGGTCATTCTAAAATGCCTTAACCATTTATTTATTAGTGTTATTATATTATTAAATACCTCCAGAACTGTCAAGAGCGTCTGTGCTCTGCGTCTCATGCCTTCAAATGCTACCACCCATTTATTTTATGTTGTCATACCGTCTTCTGAGGTGCAAGTAATTTATTAAATAAAGAAAAGATTGACACAACTTATCCTACTGCAGCAAATTTCATTTATATTTTTGATATTTGGTGCCAGTTAATCAGAAAGTGACGATTTTGTTCTCTTTGACTGTAAAACCCAGTCAACCTTTTTTTAGTTTAGTGAACTCAAAATTTACTGACAGTTAATTCCACTGATTTGAAAAGAGTTTTGAACTCAGTGTTGAAGGTAATGAGTTAATTAAATACCTTATTCAACTTAAAGGGAGTAAGTTCATACTACTCCTATAAATTAGTTTCTTAACTCAAATGGTTTGTTGCAATCGGTTTCCTCAATCGGTTTGAGTTGCCTTAACTTATTGGGTTTTACAGTACTCAATTGGTTTGAGCTCTCATTTATTGGGCTTTACTGTGCTTAAATTGCTTTGTGTACTCAAATGGATTAAGTTCACAGTACTCATTAGGATTAGTTTTTTGAACTTAAATGGTTTGTTGCAATAGGTTTCCTTAAATGGTTCGAGTTATCTTAACTTATTGGATTTTACAGTGTACTTGGATGGAAACGATGTGTTATTCGCATGTCTTTTTGCAATATTCCTGTTTTGCGCATAAATTTAATCCATATCTTTGAATGGAAACATAGCTATTGTCTTACATTTGGTTGTCTTTAAAAAGACAATCTCTGTACATTGTCTAATTTGGAAGGCTCTGCCTAAATACACAGCTTCAGATTGAGAGTGTATAGCATTCACAATGGCACAACAGTGTTTTTGACAGGTATTTTGATTGCAGACAAGCCATATAATTCCTTTCTTGTACTTTTCCAGTCACGTCCCCCAGATATCATTGTTGCCATTGTCAGCTTTTTTTCAAAGCAGCCGCAATTTCACAGTCATTTAACCTTAATTGGACCCAAGCAAGGACAAATATTGAACATTCAAACGTAGAGGCAATCGTGTGAAAGATTTTCAAGAGGTCCGCAAGTTTACTTCAAACTTTCAACTAAAGGGAAAATGTCCCTGTTGGCTGGGGGTGTTTTGTTGTTTAAATTGAGTTTTGTAGTTGTGCAGTCAACATAAGACCTTTCCCAGAAAAAGTAATTCTGATGGTCAAACCTAAACGGACAGAAACTGTGGATCAATGATGGTAAGAGACATTACGCTCATTCAAAAGATGTCTAGCGTTTATTGTTGGTTTTGAACTGTTAAACTGTCACAGCCAGATGAGACGTAACAAGCCACTCTGAAAGCCACAATGAAAGCAAAATAGCTTTGTGATAGAATGTAATTACAAACAGTTAGGAGAGTACAAGGACTTGTGTGATTCTTCAATAGACAGCATTATGATATTCACTGAAAGACACCATTAATGCTGGCCACGATTGCATTAATTTAAACAAAACAAAAAGGAAAATAGCATGTAATACTGTGAAATGTTAGTACAATTTAAAGGGTTAGTTCACAAAAAAATGAAAATTATGTTATTAAATATTGTTATTAAAACTCCTGAGACCTTTGTTTGTCTTCGGAATACAGATTAAGATATTTTAGGTGAAATCTCACCCCTCATCCAGACCATATGCCCTCAATGGTTCGATCAAAATATAATAAAGCTTTTACTTGAGAATAAAATAGCACTATTCAAAAGCAATGCAATATTTTATTTTTTTTATTGGGTTCTGTTGAACATAAAAGTTATATTGATGAATGTTGAAAACCCAATAAACATTGACTTCCATAAAATTAGTTTTCTCAGTGGTTACCGGCTAACCACATTATTCAAAATACCTTATTTTGTGATAAATTAAACAAAAAAACAAAAACAATTCAAAGGTCAGTAACATGATAATGTATATGAACGCTTTAGCGAAGTTTCTAGCAGGAAGCTTATCCAGAAAACTGCTTTATAGACGGTGTTTATGCCAAAGAACTTTATTAAAGGACAGTAACGGAACTTGCATTTATCCGAACAATTAATAATAAAATGTTAAAACATGGGCGACGCGGTGGCGCAGTAGGTAGCATGTTCACCTCACAGCAAGAAGGTTGGTGGTTCGAGCCTCAGCTGGGTCAGTTGGCATTTCTGTGTGGAATTTGCATGTTCTCCCCATGTACACGTGGGTTTCCTCCGGGTGCTCTTGTTTCCCCAACAAGTCCAAAGACATGTGGTAGGTGAATTGGGTATGCTAAAATTGACCATAGTGCATGAGTATGTGTGTGAATGAGTGTGTATGGATGTTTCTCAGTGATGGGTTGCGGTTGGAGGGGCATCCGTTGCATAAAACATATGCTGGATAAGTTGGCGGTTCATTCCACTGTGGCGACCCCAGATTAATAAAGGGACTATGCCAAAAAGAAAAAGAATGAATGAATGAATGAATGAATGTTAAAGCATCCTAAACCTCTCTGGTAGAACCTATCCCTTTAAACTGCTATTGTTTGTAAAACTAGTTTCTTAAGTGTCTCATCCTCTGTCCAAAACATTACAGTAGTAACAGATCTTTGATAGGAGATTAATGCAGTTAATAATATATTTAAGGGAGATTAAGGGAACTACTGTATCCTGTACTAACTAGTGTAAATCTCTATTAATATTGATGCTAAGTTTTTATGTGCTGTTAATGGTGCAGTAGGTGATCTGTCAAAATGCTATCCGTTAGCATAATATCTTTGAAAACACAGTCCCTCTCCTGCTGTCCAAAGCCATGCCTCCTGAAATGATGAACACATATCTTAAACATGACAGTAGACAACCCACTAGTTCATGTCATTCACTAGTTTGAAAACTTTATAGTACTTTATAATACAACAATTCCGAACAAAAAAAAACTGGATTATACAGTATCTAGCACCCTAACCCTAACCCTTTTCAGTTGTGTAGCAACAAAACTAGTCAATGTTCAATATTTAATGCATGCAAGGATCGCTGGTCTGACTATCTCATTCGCTGTCCTAAAGTGACTACTGTATGCTTAGTAGGTCAGCTGGCGGCATTCAGAAATTACACTTATTACTAATCTATATTTGCATGCAATATTTCCGACTCAATATTCAGAGTAGCATGGTAAACAACATAGGTACTGTTTAAACCTGGGATTAAAATTTGATCACAAGTCAGCAACAATAAATACAGGTGTAAAATGTGTTGAGCTTATCCATTTTTGACCATTTCCAGAGGTATAATTGCATTTGAATGAAAGAGATGATCATTTTATGTAGTGTTTTCACTGTACTGCTGTACACGCAAAGCACTTTACAGTAATACCAGGAGGTCTCTACTCATCGCCCACAGTACAACAGTGCCAGTGCACTCACTACACTAGCAAGAGGTGGAGAGAGAGTTAGAGCTCAATTGATGGGGATTATTAGGAGGCCAAGACTGATAAGGGCCAATAGAGGGAACTTGGCCAGGACAGCAGGGTTACACCACTACTCTTCAAAAGAAATGCCATGAGACTTTTAAACAACAAGTCAGGACCTCCTTTTAACAGTGCTTAAAACTTGCTCACTTTCCAGCTTACTTTTAAGCTGCATAACATGGGTTTGTTCCTTCAAAAGATTATTGTGCATTGCATCGAGAGCTTTCACTAAAAGTGATAGAGCATGATGAAATAAGAGGAAAGGGTCTCAATGAAACCCGTGTAAGGAGAGACACATTTGAATGCATGTTAAAAACAGGTGGAGAAGGTAATGTGTCTCAATTGAAGGCAAAACAACGACTTTAGTTCAGATCTTTGTTATAGCTCAGGCTTTGTTGATCTTTGTAGCATTTTTAAGCAATTCATTTGTGCCAGCTTGGCTTACTTAAGTTTGGCATCAGTGCAGAAGTTATGCATCATCATTAATCAAATGCTTTTAGAAGCCATTATGTCACATCATGTCTGGCTAGGCAACTAAATGTTTAGTATTTCACCCTTTCTATAAAAGTAGTTGTTATGTAGATGCTATAGTCCTAAGAGATTAGAAAGCAATGTCTAAAAATAAATAATAATAATAATCAGACACCCCCAGCCAACACAATTGAGGATCTGTCAGCTCAAAGCCATTCATGCAGTTTATATTCAGCAATATTGTGAATAGGTCAATACAACTAATATACATTATACACTCAGTCCTGTCTTCCAATTTTGAAATTTGTTTTTGATATATTTCACAAGTTGAACACCCTAACTAATAAATAATAATAAAATTAATTAATTAAATCAATTAAACATACATACACACACATACATACACACACACACACGCACGCACGCACGCACGCACGCACGCACGCACGCACGCACGCACGCACGCACGCAGTCAAGCCCAAAATTATTCATACCTCTGGCAAATCCTGACTTGGTTACTTGTTTAGCCAGCAAGTGTTGTTTTAGTTTTTTTTGTTTGTTTTTTTTCAGCTTTTATTTACATTTGAACAAAAAGTGGCTTGTCAAAAACTACTCATATCCTTCTAAATATTCAATAAAAAAGCCACAATGGCATATAAATACTTACATAATTATTCATATTCCAGTTTATATCTCATTTTGTGAATTAAATGATTTAGTTCAATTAGATGTCTGACATGTACGTCTAATAATGGAATTGAAAATATCGAATAATAAACCATTATTTAGTTTACAAACATTTGCTACAATTGAAAAATAAGAACATGAGTAAAACCATGCCACCTTGAGCCTCATTTACAAATCCTGGGGGCTCATCTTACCCCGATGGCCAACCCAGGCTCATTCTGATTACGTACCTCGATATACATTTGGGGAGAGGACAAAATACGTCCCAGGAGCTACTTTTTTGAAGTTTTTGTTTTCACAAGTCCACCAGAGGTCACTGCGTACGCTTTTTCAGATCTCAAATTTCTCTCACGAGTGCCATTCGTGCCTGCCTATAAATCCACTAGAGGTCGCTGTCGACTATCTGACTTACTGATAGACCAACTTTGACTGCCTAGCTACTAACGGTAATTTTACATCATCCACATCGTTATGCCAGCAGTCAATCACCTGAATTAGTATAATATTAATAGTTAAACACACATTCGGTTACAATTAAAACAGCATTTTTTTCTGCAGTAGCCTAAATAAATCTTAAACATTAAAAATGCTTTTACATCAGCTGCATTTACAAATATAGCCTATGAATAGCCTAATAATAAACTATGCTTATTAAGAAATTATAATAAAACAGCTTATTTTTACATTGCAATATGCTCCAAAACTGTATTAAAAACACAGTTAACTCCCAAAACACTGTTAACTCATTATTGTGAATCCGTTAATGAAAAATCAGAAACATTATCTCATTTAACTGCATTTTGCAACTCAAAGAGGGTATTTTTAACTGCAGGGAGCTCAATAAACCAATAAAGGTCCCGACGTCATGTATATGTGTGTGTATATATATATATATATATATATATATATATATATATATATATATATATATATATATATATATATATATATATATATATATATATATATATATATATATATATATATATATAATACACACAGTACACAGTAAATAATTCAGATTTTCAGAAAGTACGCAACCAATACAGTACACCACAACAGCCTAGTTAAAGCTAAAACTATAAGAATATCAGCAATGATAAAAATGATGATACTGCCAAAAACAACAGGGTGCCAACAGCTGTGCTTGCGAGCCTCATAAATTACATTTGATCAGATATTATTACCATGAAACAAGGCAAAGGCCAGAGGAGGGGTAGCTTCAAATGTATTTATCAGATAAAGTCTTTGAGAATGGCTTGGAAAAAGGAAAGCGGGAGAGAGAGGATGATGGCTTTTCACCTACATGGAATTGAGATTTTATGCTTCTAACTATCCGATGTGGGTAGATGAAAGCACACATACTTGAGAGACATCACTATGACAGGAGTGGATATTACTGCTTGGCAGTAAAAGCAGTCTTGCACCAAGGCTGTGAAAAGGCACTCCAGTGGTGGACTTTTGAAAGCCTGTCTGCCTCCACATGTAATTGGAGTCATTATTATATATCTCAAAAAAAGCATGAAAAAGGAGAAACATCCCAGACTAACAGATAGGATGTCACTACCATTACACATTTTTAAAGCTGGCGTTATGTGCACAAAAACTGTCTAAATTGTTGCAACCTCTGTCTGAGCATGACACCAAAAAATAACATTTACTATGGTCTCATACAATGACCTTTGCAAATGTTACGTTGAGTTTATATTATGAGCCAGCTTTTTGAAAAGCATGAAGAAAAGAAATCTACTTTCAGTTGATGTGCCGCAAGCCCACCTTTGCAAGTTTATACCAAACACCATTTAGGCTTGTAAGTACATACTCATTAGTGGTGGCTTTCATTATCAACACAGGAGCACCTCCACCAACTGCTTATACCATTCCACTTGTTAAATAAATTAGTTATTAGCTTCTAGCACCTTGTTCATCCTGCCAAATTGACTTTATATTTACACACTGTACAGTAAGGATGGGCGGTATCTTATTATTTGAAATATACTGGTAAAAATGAAAATGTTTGGCTTATAATAATGATGATATAACCAACGTTATCTCATGACAATTCGTAACTTTTTGTTTAAGTGTCATTTTCATATGAATTCATACGATCTTATTCATACTATTTAGTATGGTTTGTTTATGCCAGCAATGACTGTTGAGTTTAGCGGTGGGGTTTGGTGCCAAGCCTCCTTTTAAAAATCTTACAATTTTTTTAGCAACTAAACTGACAAAACTTAAAAATAGTTTCCTTGTGAGATCAGGCTGATAAAACATATAATTGGTCTGTATAAAGAGTTATTATTATAGTACTCTTGCGCTCTATATTGACTTCATAACACCAGACATGGTTTAATAACACAGAATAAAAAAGAAATCATTATTATATCATAGTAATATCATAGTCTATTACTATTTTATTTTATTCTTTACAGTGATAAAGGTTGCGTCAATTAGCATTGCATTATATTCAATTCAATTCACCTTTATTTGTATAGCGCTTATACAATGTAGATTGTGTCAAAGCAGCTTCACATAAAAGGTCACAGTAAATAGGAACAGTGTAGTTAAGTTTGTAGTGTTTAAGTTCAGTTCAATTTAGCTCAGTTCAGTGTGGTTTAATAATCACTACTGAGAGTCCAAATACTGAAGAGCAAATCCAACGATGCGCAGCTCTACAGATCCTGAACCATGCAAGCCAGTGGCGACAGCGGAGAGGGAAAAAAAACTTCACTAAAGGCGGAAGTGAAGAAAAAAAACCTTGAGAGAAACCAGGCTCAGTTGGGCACGACCATTTTAATTTCTCCGCTGGCCAAACGTTTGTGCAGAGCTGCAGTCTCAGTGGCGGAGGCTGGAAGCTGGCCTCAGCGAAGACTCGTCTGTCTCTGGAGCGTCATAGGAAACAGTCTCATGTTCTCCACTCTTCCATGACCATCGCAGTAGTTGTTCAGGATTCGGCCAGGTCCAGGATATGGAAACCTTGGGATCATCTCGTCGTTGGTCTTGGATCGAATCAGTGACTCTGCATAGTCTGAGGGCCTCGGGAAGAGTATCCCGAGGTGGAAATGGAGAATAAAGAAAATAATTAGCGTAGCTGATGTTCACAGTGTATATCAGCAAGATGCATAACCTGTGTGGAAGCCCCCTAAGTGGTGCACTAAGTGTATGCTTTACTGAACAGATAGGTCTTTAATCTAGTTTTGAGTTGGGAGAGTGTGTCTGAGCCTCGGACGTTATCAGGAAGGCTATTCCAGAGTTTAGGAGCTATAAATGAGAAGGCTCGACCTCCTTTACTCGACTTTGCTATTCTAGGTACTACCAGAAGCCCTGAGTTTTGAGATCTTAAAGAGCGAGTTGGATTGTAGCGAGACAGAAGATTGGTTAGATAAGCAGGAGCTAGATTATTTAAAGCTTTATATGTAAGAAGCAATATTTTAAATTCAATACGAAACTTAACAGGCAGCCAGTGTAAGGAGGATAAAATTGGGGTGATGTGATCAAAATTTCTAGACCTGGTTAGAACTCTGGCAGCTGCATTTTGTACTAATTGAAGTTTGTTAATAGAGGATGCTGGGCAGCCAGCAAACAGAGCATTACAGTAGTCCAGCCTAGAAGTCATAAAAGCATGGACTAGCTTTTCTGCATCTGAGATGGATAGCATACTTCGTAACTTAGTTATATTTCTCAGATGAAAGAAAGCAGTTTTTGTGACATGGGAAATATGATTTTTAAAAGTTAAATTGCTGTTTAATATGACACCCAGATCTTTTATAGTAGAAATAACGCTAACTTTGTATCCCTCTAATCGTAGGTCGAGTTGTGAGATCTGCTGTGTACAGGATTTAGGCCCAATAAGTAATAATTCTGTTTTGTCTGAGTTTAAGAGAAGATAATTGTTGGTCATCCAGTCTTTAACATCTTTAATACACTCAGTTAGCTTGGACAGATTAGACGTCTCGTCAGGTTTAGTTGAAATATATAATTGAGTATCATCTGCATAGCAGTGAAAGCTGATCCCATGTCTTCTAATAATGTCTCCCAGGGGTAGCATGTATATTGTAAACAGCAAAGGGCCTAAAACTGATCCTTGAGGGACCCCGTATTTTACTGGGCTGATTTGTGAAGGCTGTCCATTTATATTTACAAACTGGTAACGGTCAGATAAGTATGACTTAAACCATTGTAGGGCATGTCCCTGGACACCTGTAGACTTTAAGCGATTAATAAGGATACCATGGTCAATGGTGTCAAATGCCGCACTAAGATCGAGTAGAACTAATAGCGAGATGCACCCTTGGTCAGCAGCTAAGAGTAAATCGTTGGTTATTTTCACTAATGCAGTTTCTGTACTGTGATGAGCTCTGAAACCTGACTGAAACACTACAAAAACATTGTTGGTCTGCAGAAAGGAGCATAATTGAGCAGAAACAACTTTTTCTAGTATTTTAGATATAAATGGAAGATTTGAAATAGGCCTATAATTAGCTAAGTTGCTGGGTTCCAGTTGTGGTTTCTTAATAATAGGTTTAATAACAGCTAACTTGTAGGGATTTGGAACATGGCCTAAAGATAAAGAAGAGTTGATAATGTTAAGAAGAGGTTCTCCTATAACAGGTAGCAATTCTTTCAGTAACTTTGTTGGAATTGGGTCCAATATACACGTAGCTGATTTAGAGCTATTTATAATTTTGTCTAGCTCTTCCTGTTTTATGATTTTAAAGCACTGTAGGTTATTTAGATTCAGAGGCGTGTTTACTGGATCTGAAGTATAAGGCGGTGCAGAAAGTTTAATATCTCCTATTTTCTGTCTAAAGCCTTCTATTTTATCACTGAAAAAATTCATGAAGTCATCACTACTAATTTGCGGTGGAACGTTTTGTTCCAAAGATGACCGATTATTTGTTAATTTAGCGATGGTGTTAAATAAGAATCTAGGATTGTTTTGATTATTTTCTTACAGTTGGCGGAGGTGCTCAGCCCTGGCAGATTTTAAAGCCCTCCTATAGCTGGACATACTGTCTTTATATGCAATTCTAAAGACTTCTAAATTAGTTTTTTTCCATTTACGTTCCAGGGCACGGGTTGCTGTTTTGAGAGCGCGGGTATGACTATTATACCACGGTGTAGTTTTATTCTCTCTAGCCTTTTTTAGTTTGATGGGTGCCACAGTATTTAAAGTGGTAGTAAAGATGGCATCCATACTGCTGGTTACTAGATCAAGGTCATTTGCGTTTGCGGGTGCATTTCGAAGTAGAGAAAGATCAGGTAAGTTATTTATAAATTCATCTTTAGTGGATGGAACAATAGTTCTACTAGGGCGATATATCGGAGCGGATCTGCTAATTTCAGGCAAACACAGCTTATATAGTAAGAGGTAGTGGTCTGTAATATCATCACTTTGTGGTATAATGTCTACATCAGTGACCTCAATTCCATAAGACAGAATATTCCATAAGACAGAATTATAAATAAGCTTTATGCTTATAAAATACCCAGGACAGCTTGAAAAACACAAATAATCTACTAGGGTGTAAATTTCATTTAACATTGGTGGGGGGGGGGGGGGTGGGTAAATTAACATGAGCATTTTTTTTAAGATGACATAAATAAATTGTACATATATATGTGTCCATGTTAATCAAGACATTTAAGAACAGAATAGGAATGGGTTATACACAAAAATACATTGAGGTCACTATAGCACAGAGATCATTAAGTAAATGTACAGCTAAACAATATGCTAATTGTGGCCATTAATGTTGTTAATGCTATGCTAAGTCGTCACAAAAAAAAACAATGAATGGGAAAAGGCTCTGACAACTAACTTATGAATGAGTTTGCATCAACTACATTAAAGACAATCACTTTATTTAAAGTGAATAAAAAACCCTACTTACTGGAATTAAACTGAGTCGCAGCCACACACCTAGCTCGTGTGTGTAGAGTAGGTGAGATGACGTACATTTATTTTTCACAATAGAGAATGCAATTTTTTTTTGCACATCCCCTCCATCCCCCCCAGGATTTACGCCAATGATAATCTATATTGATATGTGTGTGTGTGTTTGTTTGCTGTATTCATGTTTGATGCATCTATCTATTTCTATCAGCTTTATTCTCTCTGCTGTCCTAGCTGACCATGGCTGATGTCTTTTCTTCAGTGACGTATATGTGGAGATAATGTTCTACCCTCTAGTGTCCAGTATGAATGAAACCGAAATAATATTTGAATATATGCTAAAGGTTTATTTCTAACCTGCTTCAGCGCGTTTCTTTTCTCTCTTTTTTATGATTCTTGACAAAGTATTTCACTGTGCTTAAAAATGTTTGAGCTCTGCAGGATAGCTGTCATCCAGAAGAAGGTTTTTTTTTTGTAAAATATAAAAATAAAATAAAGAAATGAAAATTAAGACATTTCTCTAAAGATAAAGCACTTTTTTGTCTCAGTGGATGCACATGAATTATTGTCAATAATATCATTATCACGATAAATACTAGAAAATATTCTCCATATCATCTATCACTGCTGTGTGGCCTTTATTGATATTTTAACTGCTAAAGCTGTACTTGTAGGCTTTTACACTTTTTTCAGCAGCTTATATTTGTTTTGTTTTACTACATTTTACATAGCAAACCCCGTTAATATATTGTTTCAATTGAATACTATTTTTTAAAATAAAAATAACCTTGTTCAATTTTTCAACATTAAGAAATGTCCAAAGCAGATATTAAGATTCCATAATGCAATTTTAAAGCTTAAATAAACGAGAAAACCCTCAACTTTTAATTAAAGAAAGCTTTTACGTTGATTGTAGCTTACAATATTTTTGAGTTGAATATTTTGACAGTGTGAAGCACATACAGTTTCTGACTATAATGATGTAGCAATGGTAAAAGAAGCTGGAAGAAAACATTGATTTTCCTATAGGGTTGTACAATAGAAGTCTATGGTTTTATAATAAGGTCTGGGGTAAACTCAACATAGCAAAACCTGAACGCATTGCTCCACAACAAACTCCAGACTCACACCTCAAACATTCTAATCTAGTTGCTTATTAGAAACATACTTAAAAAAATAAATAAAAATCTGCTTAAAAATTCACATTTCCTATATAAGCATGTTTGATTTATGTTGTACAGCAAAGAAAAAAATTATAATGTAAAATAATTTGTTTACCAAAGATATTAATGTTCTAATTAACTGACAAACCCTATGATAAAATCCTATAGGAAAATGTAAATGAAAGCCACAGTGGATTATTCTTCTAGGATCTGGTCTCATTCCTGCATCAGAACATTTTAAAATGAGTAAATTGTGAGATGGCATTCTGGTGTGACAGAAAAAGATTTAAAAAACATTAAAATGTGTTTGAGGTTTAGTAATTAAAAAAAATGCATATTGAAAACTTTTGGAGACCAGGTTTTAGATTGGGTATCGTGACATTAAAACCAGTTATATAAACTCACAACAACCCACTGCTTTTCAAGTGTCCTTGTTCATGATTAAATTTTGTCTGAATTTGACATTGAGGTGAGCTGCCAAGTTCCATGGACCAGGGCCAGATCTCTATTTTTTCATTATTATTATTTTCCCACACAAAACTATTTTTTTAGAGACACGTGACCTAAAAGTTGGAAAGAAACTTTATTAAGATTATTAGTCCTTTTTTTAACAATCACAGACACATCTGGTCAAAAAAATAATAATCTCGGATTTTCCTTGAGTGTCATCTACAGTTTTTAAAACATCCTTCATCGCCTCTTTTTTATACTGTACAGCTGATTAAACATTTCAGATGAGTCTAGTTTATTTTTTTAAAATATTTTAATGTATGTTTACATAGATAGACATCTTAATTAGAACTCAGGCTGTTCATCTATACTTGATGAAAATTATTCTCCTCACATCTGTCTGCCATTAGCAGAAGCCGACTGAGATTCACAAATGAGCCACATTTTGTTAAACTATGAAAAATTGACTCTGAGGGAGGTGGGTTTTATGAAAATTGCATTCCACTAGTTGGAGCCTTAAAACTTGAAGTGTCAACCAGGCTAGCAATATTGTACTAATAAAGTGTTTGACTTGGCCATAAGGCTACAGATTAAAGTATTAAACAAGCTTTTTCTCCTACGATAATTTCAACAATGATCACAGACATATTTGCCAAAGCAATTTTCATCAAAGGCAAAGGTGTTAATAAAAGTTCAAAAAGCTGTTTTTACACACTTGGGTGTTTTCATACATAGCTACCTAATGCCTTCGAAAGCATTTCACAATTCAGTGCTTTTAACAAATACAAAGCAGTATTGAAATAGGGGTCACAAAGCAAGTCAGACTGTTTAGAAACTGGTTAACCACCATTTTGTTCATTGAAGAAATCTCTCAGAACTCTTAAAGAAACCATTTAACTAAAATCAAGGCTTTCTTATTATTTACTCATTCTCCAAACATCTATGACTTTATTTCTATGGAACACAAATTTGTTAGAAAGAAAATGTGCGTCAATCTCCTTCACGTTCTGTGAAGGAAAGCTAGTGAAAAAACAAGGACTAGTTTGATACTAAATTGCATTCAAGCGTTCTTTACTTTAGTATTTGTGCATTTGTGTGAAGTGCCTGCCTTTAATACTATCAATGTGTTTAAATTTGACATTGCTCAACAATTCCTGCATTGGTACAGATGATTAATCCACAATATATGTTTGACTTCTCTTCTCATCTCTATTCATCCTAACAGTTTCTGAAAAGAACAGACAGGGTTTTCTTGTCAGCATAAAAAAAAACCTTGAAGAAATATATTAATATTATTGAACATTCAAATGTTGATCAAAGTATAATACATTATTAAATTAATAAAACTTTACTTAAAAACACATACTGGTTTTTCAGTTTTTTTTATTTTAATAGGAAAACGATGCAAATTAAGAAACAAAGTTACATTTATTTGATAGACATTCTAAAATGTCCTTTTTAATTTCTTAGTTAAATTTTATTTTATTTAATTTGACATGCTTTTTGATTACTAAAATGATTAGATTAGATTAGATTACATCAGATCAGATTAGATTCTACTTTGTTGTTATTTTACACATACAAGTATAAGGCAACGAAACACATTTTAGGTCTAACTAGGAGTGCAATAACAGCAAGTGCAGGATATAGATATAAGTTATACAGTGCAATTATAGAAATACTATGGGTGATATTTACAGATGGATGCTATGAACATTATATACAGGTTGTATTAACTATGAAAAACGATTTACAATAGATGAATATGTACAGGCTGCTATTAATAATCAGGTTATGGAGATAGATATGAACATAATTAAAAATGTATATGTACAGTGGGTACATACAATTCAAGATAAATTAGTGCAATGTAGTGCAATGAATATGTACAATTTTCAAAATGAATCTGAACCATTAAAATAAAGCCCAGAAAAAAAATAAATAAATAAAGTAAAGCTGTACTTTTTTAAATATATGACAAAATGTTATCATAGCGCCCTACTAAAATCATTATGTTTCTTGAAATTTTTTTGACTGAAATCAAATGTATAGAAAAAAAATATATAGAAAAAAACTAATTTGTTTTAGTTTAACAAGTAGATACTTATCTAAAATAAAACTAATCCAAAAAGACAACACCATCAAATTAAGAACATTTTAAAATGCAAAAAAAAAAAAAAAAATGCAAAAAAAAAATAACATTAAAACTAATAACTATGTTACTATGTACTAAAAACAAAAAAATATGTATTAATAATAAAAAGGCCTGTATTAATTTCTTTCTATTTTAAAATATCACTAGGGATGCTCTGTAATCACGTTATGACTTGATCGGTACTCGTTAATAAGGCCGATCGCATAAACCAATCTCAAGAGTTCATTTATGGGTTTACAAGCAAACGAAGATGCATTTTAACTTCTTATGCATCAAATATGCACTCTAACCTTTGTCTTCATTGAGGTACGTTAAATTACTCTTTCATCGTTTGCAGTGTTTCCAAATTGCATTGTCAGTCATTTTTCTTATGAATTTTTTTCATCTGTTTTATTTATAATTTTCTGTAAAGCTGCTTCTGATCATGACGGGTACACTAAATGGTTATAAAAGACATGTTTAAGGGATTATATGCAGGCACGGCCCCAACCAATTTGGCGCCCTAGGCAAGATTTCAGGTGGCGCCCCATCGCAGTAAATTCCTTGTGTAAAATATACTCATAAGAAACTAAATAACTTTGTCTTGGACGATCTTTTATTTAAATAAAACAACTGCACATTCAAAGTACTTAGAAAGAAGGATTTGCAACGGTGGGACTGAGAAACCTCAGCAGCGCATCTGAAGACAAAAGTGTATGTGACACCAGTCTAATAATAAACATGTGAATTAAAGCAGTGGTTCTCAAACTTTTAAACCAGCGACCCACAATGTAAGATCGTCAAAAACTCGCGACCCCCCACTACCAAAGCATATACAAACAATACAAATAACCTTTTTTAAGCTGTTCACAATATTTTAACTATATTCACTATACATTACAGGGCTCGAAATTAACATTTTTGCTTGGTAGTACTGGTGCTCCTAACTTTAAAAATGTAGGCGCACCAGCCAAGATTTAGTGGCTCCCACCAATTATCGCACTGTTACTACAAGTTTTATAAACAGATTTATTGCATATGAAATAGGCGAGGTTATATTATATTATTATACTACTACTACTACTTAGAAGGCTATGCATGCAGTTAATTTAATGTGGGCTTATTCTTTTCTGAATTCATAATACCAGCTAGTTTTAAGTATAGTGGAAGTTACACTTTTTTTTTTTCCCATTTTTGGCACCCCCCTGAACGAACGGCGCATTAGCATTTGCCTATACTGCCTATGCTATGGGCCGGCCCTGATTATGCAACATCCTTTATTTATTCTCTTAGGAAAGGAAAGATCTCCAGTTACTGTAAGTATCATACTTGAAGGGAAAATGAGTTTTATACAATGTTAAAGATTTATAAAGCTTGAAGCATCAGAATCGGTACTCTGTATTAGCCTGTCACCATAAAGAGGAATCTGTCTTTGGTATCGGCTTCAAAAATCTTGATCGGAACATCCCTAAATATCACTATTTCTGAATTTTCAGTATCATAACTTCAGTCTTCCAGGTCACACAAGCCTTTAGAAAGTATTCTAATATACAGCACACTTATTTATTTTTTTAATTAAATGTTGAAAATGATTATTATTTATTGGAAACAATATCGCCCAAATTTTTGTATATATTCATTTGTTTATTTATTTGTTTAGAATAATTGATTATACATATTTTTTATTCGTTCTTTTATTCTTTCGATTCAGAATGGGATTTTTTCATTTCATAAAATACCAACTCAACCTTCACTTTTTCTCCTCGCTGTTTTCAGAAGCGCATTTGAATTCAACACGCCACCCAAACAACAACAGACGTGACCTATAAGGTTGTGAAATGGACACTGCATTCAGGCTGTCAAAAAGCACAGAGGAAAACATACCATGATGTATGAGTAATTTGAACAGAAAATCTAAAACCCATCCACATTCCTCTGTTGATCTGAAGCCATTCCTGCGCAGGCTTTAAAATCCACTGTACTCAAAGTCTGTCACAGACATGCTATTCTGATTTGTTTTCTGTGGCCTGTAGCTCAGTCAAGCGGCATCTCGTGTTTACTGGACTGTCGCTTGCCCAGGGCTTTCGAATTCAGGAGGCTCAATTCATCGCCACAGATTCTGAACGGCATACGTCAACTATGAATGTCTCTTGGATTTGATAAAAACACACAAAAGGGGTGATACCTCTAGCGCTTTTAAGGTCAAAAGTTTAGATATTGGTGGATTTGACTGATTTCCTGATAGACATCCACAATTAGCTGTCAAAATAATGTGATATAAACATCCACACAATCTTAATTCTGAATAAGTCATTGGTATTTCCATATAATGTAGGGATAAAATATTACTTGCATTTGCAATCACATCTCAACATTATAAAATGAACATTTTAAATGCAATGGCTGCATTTATACATATAGGCTATAAGTCACTTTCCAAAACCGTTACATCCAATGTTCCTCGGCAGTGATGATCTTCCCATTCCCACATGGACTGTTGACTCACTAGTATAATTAAAATGGCAACTAAAAACCCATCTCTTTCACAATCACCTGAACCTTTCTAAACAAAACCAGGACCCTCTTCTTCTTTTCTTCTTCAAAATATCATGCATTTCTGAGTGAGCCTCACACAAGTTAGTAGAAACACTATTCTCTCTATATGAACCCTAATAACTTCAGAACTTATTTTTAGAGCATTTACAGTTGCTTTGTATAACTAGCACTTCTTGTATGTATTGCCTCTTCAGATGAATTGCTGAATGCCTCCTCAATTGTAAGTCACTTTGAACAAAAGTTGTTAAATGACTACATGGAAATGTATTGCTGCACCTATGCCATGTCGCAAAAGTGAACATTTATTTTGGTGATGTTTGCATCTTCACACTTGGGATTATCGATTTCTAAACACTGTGCTCCATGTCTTTCATTTATTTTTACATTATAACACTACCTGGGTCTTACGAACAAAAACAGTGGCAGTGTGTCAGTAGCCATGAATGAATCTTTTCAAAGATCAGAAAAATAAAAGTGAACTAGGTGAACTTCCATCAAGTTGTTAAGCAGTGCTTGTTAAGCACATTGCACTTTATGACTTCCATTCACAAGCATACAAATGTGCAGTGCAAGACTGGAAATACAAGTTTATGCAACAAGATTTGCATGCTGCTGCGTTCCAAAGTTGGTGGACTCTAACCTGTGACTTTGCATCACACTATTACCTGAGACCAATAGAAGAAAACAAAATGTGTATCTCTCTGTAAAGAAATTTAAAATACGAAGCAGTCACTTGTTTTATCATGGTCGCATGATCAGTGTTTCATCCTGCCCCTTTAATCTTTTCAACCAGTATGATTATGAACAAAGTATTATAATGAAACATTCAAGTTATATATAATACTGGGGTTGCAGTTTATAGTATGTATATAAACATGTCTACGTGAGTTATAAATCACCATTTAAAAGCAATGTGATGCTTCGAAATAGGTGTTATACATGTATAATGTTATATTTCCAACTATTTATCTACGTGTCGATGGATAATGGTTAAATGATTCTTCAAAAATGCTGATTCATCCAGTAATGCATTGTGAAATCTTTTAATAAATTCTTGATTCATTCAAAGTAAAAGATAATTAATGTATTTACTAATCTGAACTAATAATGAACGATTATTTACAGACACAAATTGACTAATGACTGTAATAAACATATTGTACTGTTGCGTTTCGTGTTAGTAAATACATAACTAACACCAAGAAATATAACATTATTGTAAAGTGTTACCCTTAAATTTAAAATATCATACAATTTTTAAGATTGCACATTGCAAATTTTTCAAAGTTTTATTTAAAGTTGCCTATTCAGAATCATGTTATCTATTTTCAGAAAAATAATTGTGATTGTCAGTTTATCTACAATTGTGCAGCTCTGTCATGATGCTTGTTGTTTTGTTTTGAAATGCATATGTAACATATGAGCTCACAGCGTCACAGCGTTCAAGATAACCTTTTGATAAGGCTCATGCTTGATTCACTCTATATGATGTTATGGCTTCCCGGCTTCCCACTGATGGAAAAGTCATGAATAAATACTCAACTGATTCATTCGGTGCCATACACAGAAATGCATTCCTGGCTTTCATAACTCTGTATTCGATATGTTTCAAATGTATCTTTATTTTCTTAGAATTTTTATTTACAAATGGTAAATATCTTTCATAATCTATCATATCTGTTTCATACTGTATTATTCTGAAACAAATGCTGTTTTACAGTGTATAAAGCTATACAGTGGTGCCTGCAGCCGCAATGACACTTTATTTATTTGTTATTTATTTATTTTTGTATAATTTGAATTGATTATTACACAGTATACACTATGTTATATTGACAAAGCAAGAAAGAATTAGAATAAATAATGGTGTGCGTTTGTGTTTTAAAGTGTGTATGTAATTGCATGGTGGGAAATGGAAATAAAGAAATACAGTATATTGGTTTTAGTTTCACTGGCGATTTTTCACACACTAAAAATTACAATTTAGATAGCTATTGTTTAAAACAAGGTTCAAAATGAGTAAACGTTCTGTAAAACAGTTGCCAAAAGGCCTAAAACTAATGAGACAAATATTGCACCCCCACACAGAGTGGAGACCACAGTGTCATTAGTACCTGAGCAAGTGGAACTCCAGGCTGAAGCATTTAGCAGACTTGTTTTAAAGAACTTCACCTTAAATGTTATTTGTTATTCTTGTTTATCTTGTAGATAACGGACCAACCAAAATATATTACAATTAAGATGCAAATTATATCAAAATTGAAACAAAAAATTTTCAAAAATGTGTGGGTGGATGATTTTCCGCTCTGTGGAAAATAAAAATTTAATTAATGCTTCACTGTAATTGTTGTATCACAAACCACTGTCATATATTTGCACATTTTTTAGTGTTCCATAATTTTGAAGATTACTCTTGAGAATCAGATTTTTCCTTGGTGCTGATATACTTTCATTTTCTCCATCTCACTCGTTGCATATTCAGGCAAGAGAGTGTTTAATAAGCAACCCTGGCAGGAAAATATACATTTAGATTTCAAAGAAAATATCTCCTAAAATTAAAAAGGAAACATAAGTTTGATCCTATCAATGTCATAAGGAATGCCATTAAATAATCTAGCCTTTGACAGCAAGCATCAGTGTTTCTTGAGATTGAAATAAGAATGAGGGATGATGGGGCAGGGCGGTGCTGGATATGTGCATACCTTGGAATAAAATCCTGCAGGCACCCCTGAAGCTGTACATTGTGTTTTGCTGTATGCAGTTTAAAACTGTATTATTTACTACACTATAATATATGACCATTATTTCATGTATTTCCGATATATGTTGTATATTACTCTACACTGCATGGTAATTGATATGTGATTATCTTTGAATATGTTTCATAGACATTTTCAAGAAAGACACATAGATAAAACAAGCTAAGATATTTCAATTAATTAATATTTATTTTATTTAAAGTTTTAAAAAATAATGTAGTATAACCCTGCTTTATAATAAACATTATCCAAGTACTAATTGATGACTGAACATTTAATTATTAGACTTTAATGCACACAAGAGCAACATTATTTTTGTATTCATTGACACAGAGTTTCCACAATACAGTTATACAGCTACCACATCTAAATATATTATTCAGATGCTTTGTCAACAAACATGTCACAATTTAACCAATAAAATACTGTTGTTTCATGAAAAAGAGCAATTGAATAGTTATGTTTCTACCTCACTACTCCAAAGTATCACATATAGTGTACTGTATGTAGTTTGTGTTGTGTTGCTTTGTGTGCAAGTGCGTGTCTGTACAATTGTATTAGACAGACAGTGGGAGAAATCTACACATTAATTAAACTACACATTAATAATAAAATATTGCATTAGAAAGTAGGAGAAAGAAAGTGTGTACAATTATTAAATAATAAAATATTGTATTTGACAGAAGGAGAAAGAAAGTGTGTACATTTATTTTAAAAAAATCAAATCGTTTGCCACTCTTATGATATTCATTTTTTCAATTGATTTTTTTTAAATTAGTTTATTACTGTCTTTGTTAGTTTTGGTTGTTTAGCTATTAAGGAAATTTGCCAAATCGGTTACCATAAGTTATTTCAATGTAATATAGCCAAAAACTGCCTGCAGTATTCCAGTTCTGTGTTTCTCTGAAAATAATTGCAGAGCTTAGTTAAAACCTTCATCAACCAACCAGAATTAAGCATCCACCAGCCCCTTTGAATAATCTGCAGTAAATGCAGGTTTATTTTATACTATCATAAGCATTGCTTTGTTTTGGTATTTCATACTTTATATGATTTCTTTATTATACACTTTATGTTTATTATTTAATAATCTATATTATAGTAAATAGTGTAAGATTAAGGCTTAAGCAATGGGAGAAAGGTTTTAATAATTGCGATGATAAAGAATAAATCGAGTCTGGCCACATTTCTTGGTGAATATTGAAGATTTTCTTTGTTCTTCTATTTATGTTGCCCTCTGCCTTCAAGCTGTGATGATCAAAGAAGACGTATGCTAAGAACAATGCTCAGCTAGCATGTTCTTACCGATAAGAGCTGCCAAGACTATATATTTGATGAACAGTTGTGACAGACTGGCTTCCAAATGAGCCAGTAAGCTCAATCGCAGAGAAGTTTTCAGTGATAATAGACAGACCTAAAAGCCATTTGATTATTTAAAAGGCACAATATATTTTCAAAATAATAATAGTAAAATAGAACTGCTCTTTGGATTAGCTCTGAACAGGATATTGGCATGAAGTTCCTATTACACCTATTTTTTTTATTGTATCACTGTGTTTTCCACAAATTAAATGATTTTTTGCATTGATTATATTATAAAATACTGTTTTGTTAGTACAGTCACAACAAAAGATTCATTAATTTTTCCTACAGCTTAGGGTCATAAATTTTTGATTTATCAGAAGTCACCACAACGAAATGAACCACCAACTAGCTTATGTTTTATACAGCGGATGCCCTTCCAGCCACAACCCAGTACTGGGAAATGCCCATACATTCTCATATTCACACACACTCGTACACCACAGCCTATTTTGTTTAATCAATTCACTTATAGCGCATGTCATTGGAATGTGGGAGAAACTGGAGCACCCTGTGGAAACCCACACAAAAACAGGGACTCAGGGAGAACATGCTGAGACTCGAACCAGAGACCTTCTTGCTGTGATGTGACAGTGCTAACCAGTGAGCCACCATGCCACCCTACAACAAAAGATGATTTCTTAAAATAAATGAATGGATACATAATTACATAAATAAAGTCTTCATAAACTGTCTATTAACCAGTGTGTTTGCATACAGTACTATGATAAATCAGTAAATGATTTACAGTTTGAACTTCAGAATTTGGGTCTGATGTAATGCCATGTTTCGTTATTTTATTTTAATTTTATTTTTTGCGCTTAACTGTTTTGGTTGGCAGACTAATACATAAACATCATCATAAACATTACATTTTTCAAATCAAATCTTCTTCTGATGACCACTGTAAAAACAGTTTTCCACACATGAATCATTACCCTGGCTGTTAATCAAATCAGCACAAAAGGATGGATGGATGGAAATGAACCCTGTCTAAAAACTGGCCCTTTAACAGAACAGAAAACTCCAGCTAAAATGACAGTTCTAATAAAAAAAGAAAACAACATATCATTTATTTATCAGTAATGTCAGGTGTTTCTCATCCACGTAAACTTCTCTTGTGCTCTTTTTACAGCTTGGTTCTGCTTTATGCTTCGTCCAGATGTCAAGACAATCCGTCTACACATCGCTGTCTTATCAGACGTGACCTCTAAGCTGACACTGACCGGGAGGGATCAAATGTCCATCAGGAGAAAATCAATACTTGTGGTCAAGGTCCCCAACTCCACTTAAGTCAAAAGTAGTTAGAGGATGTGATGTATGTCAGCAACCTGTGGATGAGCTTTGAGTTGAGTCTAGCTCTCCTTTTGGGATGTTGCATAGAATAAACTTAAAACAACCTTTTTTGTTCGGTTTTTTTTTTAACATTGTCTAGGGTTGTGGCTGGAAGGGCTGTGTAAAACATGCTGAAATAGCTGGCAGGTCATTCCGCTGTGGCAACCTCTGATAAATCAGTAATATTAATAATGGCCTTAAATATTTAAATGTTTGGTTAATTTAATCAAAGAAAAAGTTGCACGATGAAGTCAAGGTTTGCAAATGTTCTTCTATGCTAAATCGGACCACTGGGATACACTGGAATTCAAATAAACGAATGGTAGTCCTTGTACTTACAGGAGAAGGAAGTTTTGCAGAGACTGAAACGGCAGTCTTGACAGATTGGCCACTGAGCAGCATGACAGCTGCCTCCTCATCCCCTGCTAGCATGCAGACTCACAAGAAACTATTGGCTGTCAATCAAATGGAATTTCTAAATAGTACAGGCATGAGAGGAATATATGTGGACTATTGCAATCACCGCGAGTACAGCCGAGCTGCCAAAATGATGGAATCCATAGGCACCCAGCATGAAAACCTGGAAATGAAGATTTGATTCTAGCGTTCAGAAAGCCTATTGTGGGATTTTCTGTCTTCTGACTCCCCACGCTAAAGGTGTGTTGTCCTAACACACTCGGGTAATGAGTATGTTGTATGCGTTTCTGTCAATATTTCAGGGGATACTTGTGACAGTTTTTACACAGGGTTCTGTTTACCTCCCCTCCCAGAGACACAATGGCTTATTTGGATGTCCAGAAATCTGCAGCGACATGTAAACCACCTGGAGCGAAGCCTATATTTAATTCTGTCACAAACAGAAGGAGAAATACTGTTTGAGGAAAGACAAGGTAGGCTAACATTTGACTCCAAGGCATGCATTGACCCTGATGTCAAGCTACTCGAGGGTCTCTGTTTATTTGCATCTCCCCATGAACCAGGCCATTGTATTATGTAAGGAATAATTGACAACAGGCCTTTGAATTATTGTGGGGAAAAATGCACACCCGAGGTAGTGATGTGGCGAATTTGTTTTTTACAGACTATTATTCTATAATATATATAGTAGATTATTCTTGCGTATGGCTACCACACATAAAGGCATTGTTGAGATGATGTATTTCCAGACATTTGTAAGGATTTGTCCTCAAACCACTTCTACGTGCGAGTCTAAAGTCAACCAAAAAGGCAGTACACCTCACGTTTTCAGACCTAAAAACTGTTCAGTGTGACCTAATGCAGTCAAGACTTGCTTGGAAATACTTTAGCAGAGCAAAATAATAGGCAATCAGAATCAAGCACTCAACAGACCCATAGTATAAGAGATAATCAATGGCTTTCCATGTGCTAAAGTATTATAAACGCCCAATGTGGATGCAAAGAACCCCCTCACACAAAGCGGAAAAGGTGTATTTAAAATCCTTTAACACAACAAGTCGTTGATTATCCCACTTGTTCCATGGTCATTTGCAAGTTATAGACAAGTTAAAACTAGCTTTGCTCTTTGCAGCACAATATTGGACCACATTTTTGTCCGTTATGACATGCTTAAATTTTCTAGTCCCCGCTTTGAATCAGTCAAAGCCAGAAAGTGAGAGTGTGTGTGTGCGAGAGAGATTGTGTGTATGCATGTAAATGACACGGGCATAACTAATAGCTCAAAGTGACATGTTAGCTAACTCTAGCATATTTGAAAGTTGGGTAATCCCCATCAGCTCTCTGATAAAGCAAATGTTGGTCTCCTTAAAAGGGGTGGTCCGCTACAAATTCATATTTTAAACTTTAGTTTATGTGTAATGTAGCTGTGTGAACCTAAACAACATCTCTGAATGTAATACCCTCAAAGTTCAATGTAAAAGGAGACATTGGCTTTTACAGAGTTAGCTTAGCAAAGCCTACAGCGAATGAAGACTACAAAAAAAAATACATCTAGGTTAAAGAAATCATAAACCCTTCAGGTTACAAGCATACATCATGCACATATATCCCGAGCAGTGAAGGGACGTGGCCAGATGTGCTGTAATGTTATAGCAGAGAAAGCTAAAATGGCATCCAAAGCTGCTATTATCACAGAGCTTCTCCTGTTTATGTTTTTGGGCTTCCAAAGGACACAACACAAAGAGAGAAGTGCTTAAAATTTATTTTTATTTATATTCCAGAGAATTATAAAAAAGATATAGCTAGCATTTGATAAAGGAGAACTTCCAAAATCTCTCCCAGTTCAGTGTTGGATTCGGCTAAACTCCTGAAAGAAGGAGCAGCTCCAACCATAATAGACGAAGCTGTGTATCGTGAGTCACAATCTGTAAGTATTTTTATTTGTTAAAATCAATCTATTACATGCTCAGTTTCTACTGTTAATGGTATGTTGTAGCAAGGACGTAAACAAGGGTGTAAACAATGGAAAATGCTGTTTGGCACCATTAACAATTTAGCTACAAATTCATATTTATCCATCAAACCCCTGTAAACACCTACAATCTTCAGCAGCATGTGCATCATCTCTCTCTATGCGGCCGCTTTCCCTGCATTCTACATCTCAAATAACGAACTCGCAAAAGATTTGTGAACGTTTTATATTACTTGCACATGCTTATTGGAAATATATGTGAAAGACACTTGTCAGGTTTTATTTTAGAGAGCAAGCATGAGGTTCAGCTGTGTGCACTTTGTCATTTTCTGTCTGATTCAGGCTCAAACTGATACGGCTAACAGCTACTCTGCCTTTGCTGTGTAAATACTGTCAGTCAAAGCGCATGCTAGTAGAGGTGTGACGCTTTTGCTGGTAACGTGGAGCCGATCCACAAATCACAGCACAGTATGTTAGCTGACCAATGATCAATACTGGAGCTATCAGTGCACCTAACAATTTTATTGCACACCACCTACCTACCAAATAGAAAACGAGGCGTGACACTTTTTTTGTCCAGTGTATGATCAGCTTAACACTGTAAATATTTGCCTGGAACTACTTTGACTTTGCATTTATCTGAAAATAATTGTAAACCTTAGAGCATTCATCAGAATCAAGCAATGACAGCCACATCTCATAAGCCGTTTTGATAGAGCAAATTAAAGTGTCTTCTAATGATCATCAGCTTCTGATTTCTGCTAACAAGTGATACGCGACAGCACCTCTCCAGTCGATACGTCTGTGTGAAGTATAATTGCAAAGTGTTTGTTACACTTGACAGAAGACCCACTTTAGCAATAATCTCAGCCGGTGTTATTGATCTGTGCTCGGCGGGGGCTTGTGTTCCACTGCATGAACCGAGTGTGTGCGGCAGGACTCTGCCAAGAAAGTGACCCTGTATATCAGCCCGATGAGAGGAAAGCTTCGCTCACATACAACACATCTGGTGCCAACTCATTTGGCTCCTTTCCTCCTAAATGTGGCAGCAGTTTTCCCACAGTGATGGATACATTATACATAGATAGTATTAGAAGACATTTAGGGATCTGCAAAATAATATACTTGTGGAGATCCGTTTAATTTGATGGGTAACACTTTATTTGTATGGTCCTTAAGGTCCCAATAGTTGAATTATGAGCTATAACAATTGTCTGCTTATCAATATCGGACAGAATTATCACATAAAAAGTCATACAATTTTATTAACTACTGTAGCATTAGCTTACTTAGCTCCTGCTGGAAAATTGTTCATCTTTAGATATAACTGAATATAATTCCCCTACTGAAAAAAAAATGATCATACCAGCCTAGGTTGGTTGGTTGGTTGGTTTTAGGTGGTCGACCATCCTGATTTTATAGGAGTTTGGGCCATTCCAGGCTGGTTTTCAGCCATTTCCAGCCTGGATTTAGCTGCTCAGGCTGGGAGATTACCATCTAAAACCAGCTTGACTAGCCTAGTTAGACTGGGAACCCAGCCAAAATTAGCTGTCCAGCTTAAACCAAGTTGGAAATAGCTGGAAACCAGCCTGGTGGTGGCCAACACCCCTCTAAAACCAGCCAAGCAGCTAAAACCAGCCAACCAGCTTAGGCTGGTTAAAGCTGTTTTTTTAGCAAGGTTTGGGCTTATTGTTATTGACCAGAATGTAAGTATAATAGTGCTTAATGTGTTGTTAGTTAGTGTTGGCTTACTTAGCTTCTCCTGGTAAATTGTCTATCTTTGGCTGTAACAATGTAATTTGGGGCTTATTGTTATTGACCAAAATGCAAGTATAATAGGGCTTAATATTTTGTTAGTTAGCATTAGCCTAGTTAGCCCCTGCTAGAATATTAGTATCATTAGCTTACTGAGCTCCTGCTGGTAAAGTGTTCATATTTGGTTAGACCTGAATATACTTTGGGACTTATTGTTATTGACCAGAATGTAAGTATAATAGGGCTTAATGTGTTGCTATTTAACATTATGGTACTTAGCTTCTGCTGGTAAATTGTTCATCTTTGGATTTAGCTGAATATAATTTGGGCCTTATAGCTATTGGCCAGAATGTAAGTACAATAAGCCTTAATATTTTGTTAGTTAGCATTAGCCTAGTTATCCCTTGCTAGAATATTAGTATCACTAGCTTACTTAGTAAACTGGTAAACTGTTGATTTTTAGCTATAACAAAATATAATTTGGTGTTTATTGTTATTGACCAGAATACAAGTATAACTGGGCTTCATATGATGTTAGTTAGCATTAACAGTTAGACCATGCTAGAATATTTATAAACAATTTATAACCATATCATAAAGATGCTTGTCAGCATAAGGACTTCAGACAGAATTCTAATAAATAAATGAAGATACTTTAGTTAGCATTAGCCTATTTTTCATCAAGCGCATCCAGTGTTTCCTTTGTCAGCCTAGCAACTGCTATTAACTGCAAGTACAATCCTCACTATAATCACATAGATGTGTTGTCATATGATGAATAGGACAAAAGATTGATGATCCAACCATTATCAACTCATGAGTGAAATCCATTGATGTATTATGTAACATACAAAAGCAGAAAGTAAGTGACTGACAGGTTGATCGCCAGCATAGGTTTCAGTAATTAGTTCTCAAATGGAAAAATTAAGGATGCATAAAGCGTAAGTCAATCCTATCCCCATGCGTCCTATCTGCACAATTTAATCTAAATTTAGCATGAATGAATGTGATGGGTAGATATCATGCAAATGATCATATTTTGAGGTGTTGGGTAATATCATCCCTGTATGTGGTATAAAAAGGCAGCTTTGTCAGTAAATAGTAAGTTCTACCATGCTAAGAATTAATTGGGGGGAGGGGGGGGGTGTCAAATACTGAAATGTTCCAATAGATGTCAATGAAAAAAAAAAGTTGTTTAACTACTTTTCCCAGTGGCCGTATCATTATTTTTCTCATTACAGAATCTAAGTAGATGTGACAGGGCTAAAGGCAAAACTTAAAATGTGATTTTCACTACTTATTACAGCAGAAAAAGAAATATTTAAATGGGATCCTTTACAAACAGATATTTGAGCAAATCTGTTGTATTTACATAAGATGAGTCAGAACCAAAGGGAAAATATGAACTATTCTAACAAAATACTTTAGGATCACAATACAAAATGAGTTTATCCCAATGAGTGTGTTAGAAGTAATGTTGCTCTCTGTTCTTGGTGTGGTTTGTTTTCACACGGGAGTTTCTAAACGGACCAAAATAGCTAAAGCAAGTCACGTGTGAGTACACTCTTGTCACATTGGTCAGATTTTCAGGGTTTATTTTTCAGACTCCCTCTCAGCTGTCATGCATCCGTATTTTAATTTATCAATTTATCAATTTTCACAACAGATTAACGTTGATAATTCAGCATGTTTTCACTTTCGTATTTAACCTCTTAAGGCCCAAGGTGTTTTTTTACATGCATTTTTTTTATTTGTCTGCTATTTGGGCTTATTGGAACCTAATTAGAATAAAAATCTAAGTATGATCTTTTGATATGATGCACTTTTAGAGAAAAAATATGTCCATGTGGACTAGTGGTCCGAATTTACATGAAACACTTTTTCCTGATTTATAATGCATACATTACATAGAAATGTTTTTTTGAACTTGCTTTGACTATTGCTTTGACTATTTTTTCCCATTTTGGAAAGTTTAAAATAGGGTTTGGGACATTTTATATGCTGCAAAACAGTTGCAGGATGACACGTACAGTGTGTCCCTAACAAAATATAAAACATTCAAAGTATTTTAAATAGCCACTTAAGAGCTAAAATGTGCTGTCTACGTATGTGGAAAATCAAGCCCTAGGAGGTTAACATAAAACACACATTTACCGGTAGGAATGACATCCTGCCCTACTCATAATTCTCTCTTCATATAGATATGTATATTATATAACCAGAATGCAGTGATATAGCCTGGTTCATTAATTCGTTGGATTGTTTTGCTTTCTCACTACAATAGATCTGATCCAGAGTTTGTTTCAATCAAGCCGAGACCACCTCATTCAGACGATCTCAGACCGATTGATTTGGCATGAATCCGAGGACGATTATGGGATTCACATATGTCAAACGAACCGCGCTAACGGGGAAAAGTGCCAGGTTCAGAAACAAAAGTCTAGGTGTGAAAGCACCCTATCAGGAAAAAAGAAGGACATGCAAAATGTTGGTTTAGTAGAATGTTTTGTTGGGTGCAAAACATTTGACACCTCATTTCAATTTAAATGTAGCATTTTTCTTATCTTTAAGATGTTAGGTGATGATGACATTTTATTTCGTATTTATTCGAATTCATTCATTTATTGTTTGTTTTCTTCTTAACGCCATTCTAGCAACTACGGCTATATTCATGGAAAGAACAAGTTAATCCATGCACAAGTCTTTCTTACATACAAGTCAATACAATTTACACTCTATTCCGAACCCGACCGCTCCCACTGTATATTCAGTCTTTGTTTTCGCTGCCTGCTTGAAATAATTTTCGATTTAATTTTCTACATAATTCGCGATCTCCTGAAACGTATTTATAGCTACATTTTCAAAATGAGCCTATGCTGCAGATATGCTGTTCGGAAATAACATCGAGACTCAGGGATGCCATATTGTTAGACCACCCGCTCCCGTTCAAATCCCGTTCAAATTACACTAGCATTACCGACCGCTACAGTGTTTTATTCAGAAATTTATTTCTGTGCCGCAAGAATTCTGATGAGGTACTGTGGGAATGCAGTCCTCTAAACCAGAGTACCTGGAGGAAACCCACACTAACACAGGGAGAATATGCAAACACACAGAATGTTCTGTTTTTAAAACATTTGTGTATTGTTTATATTGTGCATTTGTAAATTGTGTAAGGCCCCTAAAATTTGTGAAAATGAGTGGTCAAAAACATTTAAAAAATTCAGTTTTTACTGTTCTTAAATATACTTTCACTCCCCCTAAACATGATGATTTCATTATGAAGATTATGTCACGATTACCAGCAAGCTAGTCTGGGAGGATCACTGGCAAACAACACATATTTCATTGGACTGGACTAAAAATACCATCATGCACCTCACACACACCAGTTGCTGATTCCCTCTGATTACTCACACACAGCTGGAAGCTCATCATGAAATAATTACCAGGACTAGAAATACACCTCACATTCTCACACACAAGTCTGAGTTTTGTTTGTCTGTAACATTACAAAGCATACTCTAGTCTAGCCTTGCCGTGTTTCCACATTCTTTTGTTCTTTGTTTATCCTGTTTGCCACCTGCACCGACCACTGCCTGTGACCACGACTATGCATATAGAGTACATCACTGTTTGTTCCTGCTTAAGACCATTGCCTGCCTGACTACTCTTGTCAATAAACTATTCACTAGCAAGTGCTTTTTATCTCACATTACACACTTTGACATGTTCAGTAGCACATACTACACCTAACTTCACACTTTTATTCATATCTATATTCTGAAGGTTACTGCAGGGGGCAAATGTTCATAACATGCCTTTTCACTTTCTGAATTATGGCACCATAATCTGATAATTGTCTGTTTGTCCACATCTGTCTTAGAAGACCATTAAATCAAATCTGACTTCTACCCCAGAGCCCTGTTGTACCTCACGCTTAGCATACTTAAAATAATAAATGTTATGTACAATAAGACACAGCAAAACCTGATTGCCGATATTGCCTTGGGCAAAGAATATAATTCATGCCGTCAACACGAAGCAATGAACGAAACAAGGACTCATTAAGTAATCATTTGTCACCATATGAATTGCTCTCATGATCGTACTGAATCAGGACCAGGGGGATTGAAAAGCTTCAATTTCAATCGGAGAAACTGTCTAAACAGTCAATGGGAAGGCTAAATTGAGCCTTCTGATTAAGATTTCCCCAGTATCACATAAGTGATTGCTGATCACTAAGAGAAAACAGCATTCCCCTGATGCTTATGTGCCTGTATTTCCATCTTCGGCAAATGTGTTCTTGGGAAACCAAACATTGATGAGATTTTACAATTGCCATGACTTCATTTTGTCCTCTTTCTTGGTGCTGTTTATTGATCTATTTCAGTTTCAGCACTATATGAGTTTTGTTGTATCCTCTTTTATCAGCATGCACTGATTAGGTAAAGCCAATCAAGCCAAATTAGGTTTTTATACAATACGCAATTTGGCTAGTTTGTTTTTCTCCCTCTAGTAATGTAGATTGTATGCCACAGTACATGGAATAACTATTGTACAAAGCATTGCATTCATTTTTCTGTTTGTGTCAAAGCACATATTTGTAGCTGTTTATTTCAAGAGCTGTAGTCACTCAAAAGTGCCTTCGGAAGCAGCTTACCAACACACACTTGTTGTTGTAGGTTATTTGACCTCAATTAACATAACAGATGCAATATTCAGATATTGGATCACAAAATATGATAAGTAGAAATGCCCTCGAAAATGTAATCCATTAAATGCTTGAAACCTTGTGCAATCAGGAATAAACACCTTAGCCATTAAATGTCGCATTATCATCAAAATTATTTGAATTTCTTTTTTAAGTGGAGTGCTTGAAACCTGAATATGTTGACATTGTTCTCTATTACTATAGTCACCCTATTATTATTACTAAACAGCACAAGACAGACAAATGAATTTCATATTTGCTGTCACGTTGGAAAAACACACAACTGGAATAAATGTTACCCTGGACCTGCAAAACCAGTGATAAGTGTCAATTTTTGGAAATAGCTATTTATGCATTATCTGAAAGCTAAATAACTACACTTTTAAGAACCACAGTTAAGAACATGTGATTTGTGGAGTCATCGCAAAGTTTAACGCTAAAATAGAGTGAAAGATTTTCATTTGGATGTGTTTTTAAGACATGTGACTGTCTACGATTTAAGCTAATTTAAACCAAGAGGATATAAAAGTTTATAAACCAAAATTAATTGTATTTAATTATTTATACAAATACTCTACACCAGTCATGCCCAATTTTTTTTATGAAGGGCAAAAAACTAAACTTGATTGAGGGTGGTGGGCCAGAGATAAATAAACCAAACTGTTAAGTTGTCAATGCAATTTCCTAATTCATTATATAATTTATTATACAATTTAATTAATACCATAATTTGTTACATTTAAAATATATAAATTGTATAAATAATTATACATTTTAAAAAAATTATAATGATTATCTTACAATAAAAAATATGAACAATGCCCTTTATAACAAAAAAATAAACTTTTCCTTGATTTGCATGCTGATGTCTTCTGCAATGTCCGCGATTGCATCAAGTGACTGTATTTATTAACTTTTTTAATTTAAATTTTTTTTTTTATCCGATTCATTTACAACATTTAATTTCATTTAGCTTTTTTTGTAGCTCAAAAGTTAAAAAACAAGTTATGTTAAGTTAGAAATGACAATCTATGTTAAAGGTATCCAACCTAATGGTACATGTTTACACATTTACTTAATATTCAAATGATTTTTGTCAAAGTAAAATCAATAATTTAGAAAAACACAGTATAAAGTGTTTTTGGAAATTACGAAAAATATATATTTAGGATCACAAATGTGAAGCATGCATAAAATTGTTCCAAAACCACAAGATCCATGTGTGTTTCATACGTGTTCCACTTATGTTTCAAATATGATTTAACTTTGTTTTCTATGTAACGCTTTTTAAAAAAGAAGAGTTTGAGGAAGGGGTGTCACGGTGGTAGAGTGGGTAGCACAACCGCCTCACAGCAAGAAGTTCGCTAGTTCAAGCCCCGGCTGGGTCAGTTGGCATTCCTGTGTGGAGTTTGCATATTCTCCCTGTGTTTGCATGGGTTTCCTCCGGGTGCTCCAATTTCCCCCACAGTCTAAAGACATGTGCTATAGGTGAATTGAATAAGCTAAATTGGCCATAGTGTAAGTGTGAATAAGAGTGTATGGGTGTTTCCCAGTGTTGGGTTGCAGCTGGAAGGGCATCCGCTGCGTAAAACTTATGCTGGATAAGTTGGCGGTTCATTCAGCTGTGACAACCCTTGATTATTAAAGGGTCTAAGCCAAAAAGAAAATGAAAGGAGTTTGAGGAAACAACTTTTGCACAATAAAATGTGATATTTTGACGGAAACTTTACGATTATCCAATTGAATAAGCCTGAGGAGAAAAGATAACCTTTAATAGCTTTGCTTTTTATCATTAGTGACAGGTCAAGCATGACCATTTTATTTGTCCTTTATCAATGTCAGAAATGTTCCAATTACAAGCCCATCGCATGATTACTGACCTATATTAAACCTTAATTTGCTGGTTTCGGTTTGTAACAATCTGGTGAGCTAATCGTCCTTTTTTTGGGCCAATATACTCATCGTTATTCTGATGGGTTAACATTTAACCGCACTGTTGCAGTTCAATGGATTTGCTTCTCCAGGTTTGTTGTTTAGATGTCTTTCAAATGTTAATATGCCTCACTTCATTTAGATCTGCTTAAAATGAGTACCAGAGTCAGAATTATAGTCAGCAAAGTTTCAGCAAATTTGAGTGTGTGGCAAATGCTCATTCAAGGACACATGCAAAAAAAATAAATAAATAAAAATATATAAAAATTGAGCAGACTTTTATAGTTGAAAAGAAACAGAATTGTAATGCAAGTTCTATTAATAAAACCATGGCAAATGTGGTTTTATAGAGCCCTAATTTTAAAAGTATATTTCACCCAGAAATGAAGATTAATTCATAATTTATTCTCACTCATGTAAATTTAAACATTTGAGTTTCTATTTTGTTGAACACAAAAGATTTTTTTTTAAGAATGCTGGTTGGTGTAAATAAATAAAATCAAGAAATCAGTGGGTCCTAGCAACCAGCATATTTTCAAAATATCTTCCATTTGTTTTCAACAGAAGAAAGAAACTCAACTGGGTTTTGAACAAGTGAAATAATGACAGAATTTTCCTGTTTTGGAGATGCCTTTAAGATAAGACCACCCAACTAGGCTAATGCAACAATATGGTGTCTTCCATGATTAGGTGCCACAATCACCAGTGATATAGGCTTGTGGACTGCTGGGAATCATTCACGTTCAGTCAGGACTAAAAATTGGTCACCATATGGACTAAAATTACTTTCATGCACCACACACTCGCATCTGTTCCGTTTTTCCGCTGATTGCTACACACACAGCTGAAGCTGTTCAGTACTGATTACATGGACTTTAAAAGCAGCACAGACACACATACTAGTTGCTGAGTCTTGTTTCTGTTTAACTGTACTGTGACATTAGGACAGGATTCTTTTGCCTTGCCGTGCTTGATCCTCACTTTGTTCTGTTTGTTTACGTTGCTTGCCGCCTGTACTGACCGTTTGTCTGTTATTTGACCATGACTCTGGATTGCCTGTATACATCTGTTTGTCCCTGTAGACCTGCCTGACCATTCTCATAATAAATCTTGCATTTGGATCCGCACCTCTGTTTTTAGCGTCCCCTCATATAACATTAAGTTAAGGTTTATGTGCAACAAAATATTAATTGCTGAATTGTACCACTATAGGCTGGTTTGTTACACACAATATGGACACGAATGGTAATGTTTTATATAAAAAAAGGATATATTATTCAAAATGTACAATTTAAGTCATCCGAAAACTAATTTGTTCCTCTAATCAGCCACAGGGCACATTTATAGTGTTGGTGTATCCAGCCACTCACAGCAAAGCAAATCAACAACATATACATGAAATGATGCATGACTTTCATTACAAATCAACATGTGGAATAACTGGAAAATTAGTTAGTTTAAATGCAATCAGATTTTTTTTCATGGTCCATACACACTAGTTTTCCTATTTCCAATTCATGAAATTTACATTTATGGATTTGGCAGAGGCAAATATAAATTACAGCATATTCAGGTAATCATTTTATAAATACATGTGTTTCCTGAGATTGATTTATAACTCAAAAATCATAGTTTCAGTGTTCAGCCAAGCAAGCTGCACGAATCACAAAATAATGTATTTATGAAAGGGCATAATATTTTTATATGAATGTTTCTGTAGCATGTCTTATGCACAATCCTATGGATAATATTCCAAGACACTGGCAAACAACCTGTATGGTAATATAGATTGAAGGACAAATTGACATTGGGTTTAAATGTGGTTTTTCCTTTATGTTTGTTTGTTTGTTTGTTTTTTGGACTCCGAAAAATGCCCATAGTCGTTAACTTGCATTTTATGAATTACCAAGAACCATGCTTTCATCTAAACACTTTTTTTCTTTAATGATCTATGGACTTAAAAATTGACCTACATCTTGCATGGATTCAGGAAGTTGGGACCTTAACTACTGTATATTCAGTTTGAATGCTTTTTCAAGAGTTCACACTTAGCTGATGATTGGTAGTAAAGGATTGGTAATTAATGACTACTACGAGGGTATGCTTATATATATATATATATATATATATATATATATATATATATATATATATATATATATATATAGAGAGAGAGAGAGAGAGAGAGAGAGAGAGAGAGAGAGAGAGAGAGAGAGAGAGAGAGAGAGAGAGAGAGAGAGAGAGAGAGAGAGAGATAGAGATAGAGATAGAGATAGAGATAGAGATAGAGATAGAGATAGAGATAGATAGATAGATAGATAGATAGATAGATAGATAGATAGAAAAAACCTTACAAATATTTAGAGTGAAAATATACCTGTAGAAACGTGATATTAATAGTAGCTTAATATCCTAAGATCTCTATTCTTTGGTTAAACAAGGCTTTTGCCACCTTCTGGCTAAAGAAAAAAGATGCAATATTAGTTTTATAGTTCTTCTCATATGGAAAATACTAAATAAAATACATTTCAGCAGGAACAGGGAAAAGAACAAAATGATTGCCATGCAATTACTAATCCCAGGTCAGGTAATAAGTGGAAAAATGCATCTCGCAGGGCTGTGATTTCTTTCTTTTTTCTTTTTCTTCGTTGTCGTCTTTTCATCAAATATGCCTACATTTGTTCAGCATAAATAAGGAAGAGATTTAAAAAAAATGAAAATATATATTCAGTCCTTAGGACGAATGTACAGTACATTTAAATGGCATTCTCATGCGCAAATATAGGTCATGGACATCCTTTCCAGTAATTGTGCAAAAATCATCAGGCATAATGGCTTGCTTTTACAGTATTCATAGCTTATACAGGTTTTTTATTTTCATTCCACTTTTCAAGAAGTCATATTTAAAAGACTCTCCACAATAGCGCTCTTCGTGACTACAGTGCGGCAGGACATGTTGCTTTAAAAGGACAGTTTTTTGATGGATGGCACTATTGTCTGGATGGCCGGGGAGCTTTAGAAACTTCAGTAGCTGAGTCCCTTTTGGAGGCTCAAGAAGAAGTGGGAACATTATTGCCCGTGGCACTGTGAGATGGCTACATCCCCGGAAGGCCATTAGCTGAGGTGTTGGGCTTGTGATGCTGGTCTCTCACAGGTTGGAGTGGACCGGGGTTGCAGCTCCTATAGCTTGAGATGTTTAGTCTCTTTTGTCAACGTTAGAAGAGGTCTGTGAACTGTGACAGAGGAAAATTTTCTTTTGGGTTTGTGATGCTGGTACAATTTAGGTTGTATGACTTGCATAGTCAAGAGGATTTGAGTGTTTTTTGTCTGAAGTAGAATATACAGTATTTTGAATGGCCATGTTAAATGTACAAGCTGGTTGGTTGGTTTGGATCAATTCAACTCTTGATTGATTTTTGATTTCTGTGGCTTATTCATCTGTGGCGTTAGTGATGTAATAACTAGGGATGGCCAACGTGAAACGTGATTCTGAAGTGCAAGTGTTTTGAAACACTGCACCGAAGCATGATCCGAAGTACCCAAGTCACGTGACTAAAGTTATTCAAAGCATTGGTCATTTCGGAAGCGTTTCGAGACCTGGTGAATCTGCGTTTGACTGACAGGGTCGGGAAAAAAACTCTATCTCATGTTGCCTAATGGCCTGAGTTTGAATCCCGACTTGTACAAATACTCTGAAATTATGACTTGCTGTATTTTAATAAAATTACTTTATGACCAAAACAAGACATTGATTCACAAAATGTTCATTCGGATGTCAGACCAATGTTAAAACAAAACACGTTACAAGAACAGAGCATTTAAAAGCTAACATCACCCTGGATTCAAACCCATTATCTCGGCATGCTACTGTAGTCTGGAACTCTCATTGCTTTACTAAATCACATGAAACCTCAACTTTACAATGTGGAGTTTAATACCACAATTTTCTTAACTGTTTCTTTGCTGAGGCTGTTCCAGAGCGATACATAAAAAAAAATGTTAGTAGGTGTCACTGTAGAGTTTCGAAACGTTTTGAAGCTGACACATTCGCTTCGACTGTTTCAGTGTTTCGTGAAGCCTAGCTTTGCCCACCATTAGTAATAACCCTGCAGTCGCAGGTGCTTTAAATGTATTGCCCTAATTACCAAGCACAGTCAGTGTTGTTTTATTTGAATTATTCATTTACTATAATATTTGTCTACTATAATTTTGTAATTGTAATTACTATAATATAATATATGTCTTTGAAATCTGTAATAAATGTTTTTTTTAATTCAGTAAGCATTCAGTGTTTTGAAATTCTTTGAGAAGCGTTTTATCCTTCATCACCTTTATTTATAATTTTGAATTGAATTTTGTCATTTAATTATTATTTTTTTATTATTCTATGAGAAGTCTAAATAACAGTGCTGACCCCACAGTCTTTTAAAACATTAACCATCTCAAACACCCAGCAGTCAGTATTTTCTTATTTACTGTATTATTTTTTTCAGGTTTATTTAAAAAGTTAATTTATTTTATTTAAAATTCCTTTTAAATCGATCAATCAATCAATATTTTGTTTGTTTGTTTATCTATTATACATTTTATTTAGCATTTTATTTCATGTCTTATGTTTATGCCATATCATTGTATTCCCAAATTTGTCTTTGAATTCTGACAAAAGTTCAAGTTCACAAAACAGTAATAAATCCGAGTCCTTTAAAACCTATTACCCGAATAGCCAACAGTCAGTGTTTACTTACTGAGGGTCATTTTATCACTAAGACCCTTAAATAAGAGGGTGTGGGGACAATTTATTTTGGATTTGGATCGTTATAATAGATTATTTTCGTCTGCTAGCACTGGAGTCTCTTGGATGCTTCTATAGTATTGTGAAAATGCTTTGACACAATCCATTTTCAGTAATGACTTTCATTTGTCCAAATTATGATTTTAGTCTTTTCTGACTTCACCAACTGAAATATGTCATTTTTATAATCCATTACTCATTTTATATGGTTCATCCACTGTATCTTTTACAGGCGGCATAACAGTGATATTTGATTAATTTTTTTTTTTTATTATTTTAGTTTTATGTTTTGACTGCTTGTAGAATTTACCTCTCACTACACAAGGCTATGTATATTTCATTTGTAAGGATGATATAGGCCAATTTAAAAATTATAATGATGTAAAATGTAAAGAATATAGACAAAACATAAGACATAAAACTAGCCGACTAAGGGATTTGTGTTATATTTTTAGAGATTAGTTTAGCACTTTAATCTTCTTTTGTGATGCATGTGATATACAGTGTAAAAGCAACCTTTGCCTTTTCATGCTATATTTATGTGCTGCAAAAAGCAATTGGCATGAATCAGAGTTTGGAGAAAAGATTACAGGGAACTGGTGATAGTAACAACTAGGAAAATTATGTGTATGGTTTTATTTTGCCTGCAAAAGATTTATATACGTTGATAAAGGAAGCTTACTTTATAAAAAAGAAATAAAAAATTCTGAATTCATTTGTTGTGGCAAGTTTGTTATACAGTGCACTGACAGTCTGACCCGTATGCAATGATAAATGTGCAATTATCTCATATAATTTTACTATTTTACTTTACAAGTACCACATTAATGCATGCTTTGCTTTAATATTATATAAGTTACAGCACATTTCATTCATTCATTTTTTCGGCTATGTCCCTAATTATCAGAGGTCGCCACAATGGATTGAACCGCCAACTTATCCAGCCAATGTTTTACGCAGCGGATGCCCTTCCAGCTTCAACCCAGTATTGGGAAATACCCATACACGCTCACATTCACACACATACACTACGGCTAATCTAGTTCACCTATAGCACACTCTGCAAAATGCAATATTTCAAGGCTACAATGTACTCGCAAATAAGAGGTTGCTTATGACTTTAATAAATGAAAAAGTGACTGATACCTAAACATTATTTAATTGTATATTGGGTGCCACAGGTCAGCAGAAAAAAAACAATGTCTATTTTTATTGTAAACTTTTTGTTGCACAGTTACTGTAAAAATACAGCATTATGAAAACTTGAGTTCCTTTTCAGTATCTATGTTTTATTACCATTTTTAGTAGTTTGAAATGATTACATCTTTAAATATAGGAGTTATAGAACAACAACAAAAAAAAAAATCAGTAATGAGCTGCCAGTACATTTTTACATACAGGTACTCGTTTCATAACATGAGCATTATCATACAAGTAGCAGTGCAATGTGGTGGTATATTGGCACTGGTAGGAGGCGTGCGTTGGCACGAGGCCACAGACCGAGTGTTTTAGTGTCCCACCAGTGACGATATACAGCAATATCGCACTGCTAGGAGTGTGATATTGCATTTATACAACAGTTCAATGGCATAATCATGGATTTAAAAACAAACAAACAGAGAGTGTCTCAAAATTCTTTTGTAAGAGGAACTACTTTCTTTTGCCATTCATTCACAACTTTCGATGAGTCACACACAATTTGGTTACAAAGTTCACACACACACACACACACACACAGCTGACCATCAGAACAGCAGAAACCATTGCCAGTTCACAAACGTCACTTTAGAGCTAGTATTTGAATGATTCTCTAGAGTAAAGTAATGACAAAACAGGTGATTTTGCTCACATTTTAAGATTATAAAAGGGTAAACAGCATGAAATGGCATCAGTTTACAGAGTTTTCCCAGTATTTCTCTGTAGCAATCAGATCACAATAATTATCCCTGAAAAAGCTTAAGCAATGCAATCACTACCAGATTACTGTTGTGTTTGTGATAAGTATAAATGCTAAGCACATGTGGGGATTTCTTCTTTCTTTTTTTACTGAACTAGTTTGCAGTAGCAAAAACAAGAGGCTCATTAGAAACAGATGGTCAACTAAAAAGTAACTCGGGGTTATACAAAGAGTGGCCAACACAAAATACATATATTCCTGATATGCGTGTCCCATATCACACTCAATACACTACAATTACTATTGTATAAATACAGCACTACAACATACAAAAGAGAGACATTGACTCAAAGTCATTTACCACATTTATAATGATTTGATCACCTGTAGTTTAAAATTACGCTTGGTTTTTCCTCCTTCAAGAGCTTATTCAATTTCATTCAATTCACCTTTATTTGTATAGCACTTTTACAATGTAGATTGTGTCAAAGCAGCTTCACATAGAAGATCATAGTAAATTGAAACAGTGTCAGTTTAGTTTTCAGAGTTTAAGTTCAGTTTAGTTTAGCTCAGTTTAGTGTGGTTTAATAATCACTACTGAGCGTCCAAACACTGAAGAGCAAATCCATTGATGCACAGCTCTACAGATCCTGAACCATGCAAGCCAGTGGCGACAGCGGCGAGGAAAAAAATTTCACCAATTGGTGAAAGTGAAGAATTAAAAAACCTCAAAAGAAACCAGGCTCAATTGGGCATTACCATTTCTCCTCTGGCTAAACGTCTTGTGCAGAGGTGCAGTCTAGGCGCCGGAGGCTGGAGACGCTGGACCTCAGCGAAGACTTGTCTGTTCCTAGAGTGTCACAGGACTCAGTCTCATTGTTGCTGTATCAATCTGCTTGTTGCTGTATGTGGGTGGAGTATTACACAAGGGTAAAGGGTGAAGAGGATGGACGAGTGTTGTTATTATAATAAATCACAAGGATATCTGCCAATCAGATACAAGGACCAGTAAGAACAGTTGTATGAATATATTTATAGTTTTTTTGTGCTGTAATATTTATACTCTAAATATATCAGTAATGTGAATTGCTGAGAACTTATTTTGGTCAATGCTAAATGTGATTTTCTATTTATTCATTTATTTTTTTCAATTCTCAGAATCCAGATTTCCAGATAGTTGCATCCCAAGCCAAATTTGATCATATCCAAAGTATACAGTACATTAATGGAAAGTTTATTTATTTAGATTTTAGTAAATGCATTAACCTAAAATTTGTGGTCCAGGGTGAAATGCCGAACTTGTAAAAACAGTAAAGTTACAAGTTCAAAAGTTGCAATTTGAAAGTTTGAATTTGCAGTAAAGTTATAAAAGTTTCAAAAGCACTGTGTGAAAGGCTATTTAAGTTTTTACTTGTTTTGAACTGTCTGATACATGCTATATTTTACTTCCATCAGACAATTGCTCGTACCTATTATTATTTAATACAACCTTTTTGGGCTAAATGCAGTAATGCAATGGATAATTTGTGTGCTTTACCTTGCTGGCAGCACACAGAGAAAAGCAAATGGAAATATTTAAGCGAGTGAGTGAAAATGTTACCATGATGGCCTTGAATGACACATCCCACCACACCAGAGACCGAAGCCTGATACAGCAAAGTTAAACATCCTATTTAAATGCATTGAGGCCTGCTAGATAAAAAACAGAAATACTATGGTTTGAAGAATTTGCTGGCATTTGGGTGGAGCTCTAAAAAGTGATTTATCCATGTATTCCACTGACTCTCTCTCAGTTATGGGATGAATATTTTTAAGCCAATAATCTGGAGAGATCTGAGATTTCTCATTACTTTTTGGGGCTTCTTTGTTTTTGTTGTTTATTATAGAAAGCCCCGAAGCTGAACTCTAGGTAAGACTTTGTCCGTCAAAATAACCACTGTAACCATTCAAACCAAAGCATGTCTTTGATAACACAAAGAGGGTTGCATCTTGGAAACTGTGCATCGCTAAATGATGGACAACAGTGAGTTTGGATTTCAAGCACGCAATTATGTAATGTCTGAGGAAAGTCATTTACACTTAGCGCTATACGCCCTTTTTGAGTGTTGAGCCAAATGCTGCCAGATACTCACAAAAGACAAGTCTGTTCAGCCACCCAGCAGTGGAGCTCGGCTGATTGAAGAGGGATGTATATCGAAAATGATGCCTATTAAACGCAGCTTAGTATATCCCCACAGACAGTTTCTGATAAAAAATGAAGTCTGGAAAGGGAAGTATTTATTGTCAGGTACATCCGAGTCACACTTTCTTCCCTTTTTTCAATAACTTTGCCTGTCAGATGTAAAGGAGAAAACAAGCATTGTTTTCCTGGTACTGTAATTGTCTTTTCCAGCTATAAGAAAACCGTATTTGTAAGGATTCTTACTGTGTGTTTACAGGACACACATTCTTAAAATACTGCATACGTTTTTATACTCTGATCTACAAATTTTGAAGGCCACTAAGTAATTGATATGATTTAAAACTTTGCTGAAAATACACAATACACTTAATTTACAATATCTGTAATCTGAGAGGGACTTTTAGTGTGATCCTCAAAAACTGAGGCTGTTTTTGCTATGAAATCTTCACCTGTTCGAAAATAAGTTGCCCATTTTATTTAATTTTTTTTTTTTACTGTTTTAGCTTAACTTTAAAACTGATTTTTTTTCTCCTCCTGCACATTTTGTATTATTTAAAAAATGCTGTACCAGTAATAATAGTCTAAAGTATTACATCTGAATCAACAAATAAATGAATACGAATTTGACCTAAGAATGATTTATTTCATGTGTCAGGATTTAAAGGGCATCTACGATGAAAATCATCTTTTGTAAGCTGTTTGGACAGAACAGTGTGTAGGTATAGTGTGTCCACAACAATATTGGGACGATATAAACACAATAAGTCTCTTTTTTTTTAATTCCCTGACGTTAAAAATAGGATTCATTATTTATTCATTTATTTTGTACATTAACATAACGGATATCCATACAGCAGTGGATATTGACGTGTATCCGGTCACATTTGCCTTGCAAAAACAGTGCAAATTACTAGCATTATAGGCACAGGCAACAATAATAGCTACATAGTGTTAAGAGCAGAAACTTCAGATGTTCTAAGGCAGTGTTTCCCAACCCTGTTCCTGGAGGCACACCAACATTACATATTTTGAATGTCTCCCTTATCTGACCCATTAACTTCAGGTTTTGGAGTCTCTTCTAATCTTCTGATGACTTGATTCAGGTGTGTTTGATTAGGGAGAGGTTGAAGGAACAGGGACAGGGAACAGGGTTGGGAAACACTGTTCTAAGGGATATAATAAAAAAATCTGATAAATGTTTTGAGGTGAAATTTTACAGACACATTCTGGAGATATAAAAGACTTAACTTAAACCTTAAAAAAAGGGGTAAAATAGGTGCCTGTTAATATATTTTGGCAATTCGTAGTGTTTACACATTAAACAATAATCTGTGTTTTAAGTTCATTGTATTAATTTCTTGCATCTCGATCTCATTTTGACGAGCCAATGTAAATTCTCAGATTGCAAGGATTTCTTTTTTTACCCTGCTTTAATTAAATCAATATTAAACTGAATGTAAATCATCATAGAAATTGCAAATGTTTGAATCAAAATCAAATCAAAATCGAATCTAAAGCTCAAATAACAATCAAGGTAATATAACGTTGTTGCAGTGCACTTTTATCTTATGTTTGCTTATTTTAGGATTCGCTGGTCTAGGTCATCTGTATGAAAAACATTGCATTTTCATAGGCATGTACAAATGGGACATGTATATGAAACATAACAAAATGTATAGTTATTGCATTTTTAGATATGCAAAAATGTAGACAGCGCCACCTAGTTGATGTTATCAGAAATGTGTAAATAAATGTATCAGGAGGAACATGTATTATGTTTTGCAGAAATGTATTCTGAAGCAAACCAATGGATATTAATCAATATGTGTTTGCACATTCTTTCTCAATAAAAAAATGCACATCAAAGTTGGTGACCCAATTAAAGTAACAAGACAAAGCAGTGGCACTTGACAACTGTTTTACCTCCGCCTGCCACTATACTCTTAGCTCAAACCGCTCTTTGATAAGATCTCTAAAGAACTGGCTGATGATGTTAGCTCTGGGCAAGCGACCATTCGTGATAATCAAGTATCAGAAAAATGTCTCATCCTCCTAAATAAGATCCCACGGCAAGGTTTGTTCATTAGTAGATCATTGTAACAACGATAATCTTCCACAAAACTTGCTCTAGGTGAACGGAGGCTCTAAATGAATGCAAATCATTTGGAAATTCTGTGGCTACGATTCCATGAGGCGAAGCATGTTCTGCCCCATCTGATAATCCTTCTAATGTCATTTCCTCTGGCATTACAAGCAATGGGAACTAATTAGCGTCTTAATTTTCTAAGGGGAAGCAAATAGGACCCATGTGGTAAAATACAATAAACAGCAAGGGCGCGCGAGTCATTAGAGACTGAGAAAGTCAAAAGCTCGGCTTTCACAGGCTTTTCATTTCCTATTTAAATGGAGTTCTTCTAAACAAAGTTGCCGTGCAATTACTTCGGTTTATATAAAAAGTGGTGCTGTTACAAAACTGTAAATGCATGTTTAATTGCAGCAGACCCTTCAGTGCCCTCCTTACACTGCATGTCTTGACGTTTTTTTTCCCTCACTTTGAATACGTCTAGCGATTAATTATGAGATACAGCTGCGGTGGCACTTGCGTCAAGACTGGCTTATATTTGTCTAATGCTGTCAGTCAGATATACATGGCAAAGCAATTATGATAAGCCATAACGGACCAATGCCAATCAATCGTTTCCATAATTAACATTAATACAGAAAGATGAATGTGAAAGGGATAACCTCCATTAAGCCTGCAATTGTAGGGAATTCCGACGCACGCTTTCAAAGCCACAGCGTTTCTCAAAACACATAAATGTTCCTCATTATGACAAATGACCTTTTAGGCTTATTGCCTCTGCTGCAAAAGCATTGCACTGACACCTGCTGCAATTACAAGTACAGTAATTATCTGTACCCTTGGGCACTTGCTAGACAGAAAGGTCGCAAAGTAGAGGTGTCGTGCGTTGAACGAAGATTGTAGGACATTATCATTCTCTGGGTGACTACATAATTGAAATGAGATTCTCGCCATGTGGGCTGAGTAACAAGACATGGGAATATGTTAAAGGAAGCAGTGGTTTGAGAATAAAGCTGTTCAGTTTGCAGTGCTAAAAGCCAGAAGACACTTAGCATTTTCAAGCCATGATTCCCTCAGGAATATCTTATGGGATTTCCTGAAGAATTTCCAAAATTTTTTTTGGTAAAGTTATTTTAGGAGACAGATTTTTTTAAAGGTTATAGCTTTTTTATAGTTTGAGATATATATTATGTACTATATTTTACATATTATAATGTTTTGAGATACATATATATATATATATATATATATATATATATATATATATATATATATATATATATATATATATATATATATATATATATATATTTTTTTTTTTTTTTTTTTTTTTTTTTTTTTTTTTCTCCATTCATCATCATGTATAAATAATAGTTTCCTTTGAATGCATTGTTGGTGGCTTTGGAAGAAGTTTTTGGAATAGAAAAGGATCATTTTTGACATTGAGGAGTGTTTTAACTGTTGTGTATATTTTAACACAATTATTTGACATTTAATTGAACTGTCTGATTTTCATATTTTTGTTAATGCCTTTCTTTGATTACTTCTATTGTTCTTGTTTGTAAGTAATGTTGAATAAAAAGTGTCTGCCAAATTATGTAAATGCAAATGTTACTAATTTGTCAGTACAAAACTAATTTACATTGTGGTGAATCACTAGCTAATTCATATGAAATTGTGCAATCTCATTTGTTGTTTTTTTAATCTGCACATGCCTTAAAGATGGCTATGCCAGGAGTGGATCTCCATGCTTATTTATTTTCTAAAAAACATACATTTTCATACAATTTAGATTATACAAATTAATAAAATATCTCTACCTTGTAAAAAGTGATGTTTTCCTGTGAGATTGAGTAGGTTCTTATTCATATGATCTAAAGCAGGGGTGCCCAAACCTTTTCTTATGAATGGCCAAATACCAAACTTGATTGAGGCTAGTGGGCTGAAGGTAAATATAGTTGCCATGGGTAATTTCCGAATTTATTTCATAATATTTAGAAATAGCTAGAAAATATTTCTTTATATTGACTAATAAAGTATATACTTTTTACATTTTAGTCATGTTTTTACATTACACTAAATACAAAAACAATCTAATTTATAACAGAATGGAGTTCCACTAGTTTTTGCACTGATTTGCTCACCAATGTCTTCTGCATAGTCGAGTGACAGTATTTGTATTTTATAAAATTAGATTAATTTCCAACATCTAATTAAAACATTTAATTTCAGTTTGCTTTTTTGTAGATCAGCAATTAAACAAAAAAACAAAAAAAGGTCACGTCAAATTAGAAATGACCATCTCTTTTAAAGAAATTCGCTCCAACGCTCTCCATAATTCTCACTCTCTTCTCAGATGGAATGGTGGGCCAAATAAAAGGTTACAATGGGCCAACCTTGGGCATCTCTGGTCTAAAGCAATAATGGAACCCACTGACTTTAATTGTCGGAAAAAGCAGAGATTCAGAATGTTTTTCTTTTAGTTTTCTGTATTTATCAAAAGCACATTTTTGGTTGTAATTGTACAAAAATGAAACCATTTACAATTTCAAATGATTTCTTATTTTTATGTACAACCAAATATTTCAGAGTATTCTAGGGTCTTTTTTCACTGTAATCAGATGAAATGTAAGTAAATACGTCAGAGGGTTAAACAGCTACAGTAGTTATTGTATAGGATTCAGCACAGGGCGATCAGTTTTCCGATGACCCAATGTCGATTCAATTTTAAGTTTAACCCTTTCACGAGTGAGTTTTAAATACTCTAGCTGACCCTCTTGCATGAGGTTTTTTTTTTGGTGACCATTACTTGGAATCCACTGCGTTCTAAAGATTCTTTGGCAATGCGTCAAGTTTATCACGTGACCCACCAGCCCCAATGATCTATGTATATATCATATTGATTATTTTTGCCCTTTTCTCTAAATGTTGACAAATGTTCTAATTATATTGTGAAATCTGATACTCCGATTCTCAAATGTGTGATAGAACATATATTTTGTCGTTTAAACAGCTTAATAATGATTGTGTTATTTGTTATGGGTAATGGCCAATGCCGCTGTTGTTGTGAGAAGGGATACAGCTGTGATCGGAAGTTAACGAGAAGTGCATATAATATTTAATAAATTACGCATTAATTTATTAGCATCTACCTCTACCTCAACCCTTAACTGAACCATCATGGTAATGTAAAAATATAATTTGTTGTACAGCGTCACAAATGAGTACCTCAGCTTTATCACATCTAAACTTCACCCTCTCTTGCAGCACGGTGAAGTCTAGATGGGATACAGCTGAGCAAACTCATGCGCACCTCTTTTTGCGCCTAACTGCTGTGATTGTGCGCTTCAGAAACCAGCCAAGGCTGATCACACCAGTGTGATCGTACATGTGAAAGGGTTAATCCGGTGAACTAAGGCATGATAGACGTCCAACTAAAGCTAATTTGCCAAATGCACCATCAAAAAAAAAAAAATGTACACAAATATTGCATTATTGACAGCCTGATGACTTTTGTGTTCTGGCAATTATAATATTATTAATATATTAAGTCTTGAGGAAACCTAAATGAAATATTCACCAAATTAAATAATTTAATAAATTAAATAAGTAATTCAAAAAGCTAAATCTTTTTTTTGTGCAGGATTCAAAAAAACCTTTTACAAATAGCTGACTTTACCACAAACTCATTTGTCTGTCTTGACACAAATCAGTTTAGTTTGATTTATCGAACATCAACATTTAAATTCATGAGCCATGTCCTCTGGAAATATTAAAGGGTTGCAAGAACAAATTTGTATGTGGCCTCGGCAAATGTCAGTGCACAGAACATCTGTAAATCTCTTCATTCATAACACTTGTGAATCCATCTTGTTTCCAGGCTGCATATTCATTATAGTGTCAAGCATCTTCGCACTTTTATATTTCATTTCAAGGACGGTTGAGAAAAACAGCCATTTAAGTCTTTTAAAAAATACTTAAATAGAGAGCCATGAAACATCAGCGACTCAATTGCCTGTATGGCCGACATGTATTCTAGTGCCCAAGGTCAGGATGGGTAAGTGAGAAGCTGCACCCGCTGCTTTGGCGGGACGAGAAGGTCATATTTAAACGCTGTGACCTGGGGAACAAGCTTGTAGGTGATTCAGGTTCCCTTAACAGAACATCTCTATCAGCAGTAAACTGACAGAGAAACAGATGCGTGCCATTTGTTTTGCGGGATGTGTCTACCAGGAAAGGTCAGAGGGGTGCGGAAAGCCATCCCGCTCAGAGCGAGCCAAACACCATTAAATCCTGATGGCTGGAAAATAATCACTACCTGCTGGAAGCAAAGTGTCACAATCTCCACTTCCTGAATACATCATCATCATCATCATCATCATCCAGTTATGATTAGGGCTGAATTTATATTATTATTATTATTATTATTATTATTAGGAAAGATAAATGATTTTATCAAAAATTGTGATTGCTAGATATATAGAAGATAAAAGCTTTAAAAATGTACAATAAACAGCAAAGATAAGCGGTAACCCTTTATTCTAAGGGGAGTTCATAAGACTGTCATGACACTGTTATGTGCCAGTACTTATTTGGTTATTTTATTTATTGTTTATTTTTGTGTCTCATCATGTGTTTCTGTCTGTCACCCAACAAGCTGTTTCGCTTGTTCTTGCTGCAACCAATCCTATCTCTCCTGCTATCTGATTGGTTATCGCTCTACAACTCTGCTCAAGTCCCAGCCAATCCCTGCATACCACCTGCCCTTTAAAAGGTCTTCAGTCTGGGAGTTCAGGAGCAGACTCTCTGACTCACTGTTTGACTCTTTGATCTTTATATATTGGCTCGTTTGTTCGGTTTGCTTTTGTGTTTTGTTACTGTTTGATAGTTTGTTATCCCCTTTTATTAGCATTGTTTGTCTTTACTTGATCTACACTTTGTTATTGTTGTTCAAGTTTTTTCTGTCTTTTCTTACCTTTGTGTCGCCATATCTTTCCAATCCTCATGTTTCCCCGTGAGTTTAGAAAAAGAGGTAAGTACATCACGTGACATACAGTTGAAGTCAGAATTATTAGCTCCCCTGAATTATCAGCCTCCCATTTATCTTTTTCCCCAATTTCTGTTTAACAGAAAGAAGATTTTTTCAACATTTCTAAACATAATAGTTTTAATAACTCATTTCTTATAACTGATTTATTTTATCTTTCCCATGATGACAGTAAATAATATTTTACTAGATATTTTAACACACATCTATACAGCTTAAAGTGACATTTAAAGGCTTAACTAGGTTAATTCGGTTAACTAGACAGGTAAGGGTAATTAGGCAACTCATTGTATAACTGTGGTTTGTTCTGTAGACTATAGAAAAATATATAGTTTAAAGGGGCAAAGTAAAACAAATAAGACTTTCTCCAGAAGAAAAAATATTACCAGACATACTGTGAATTTTTTCTTGCTCTGTTAAACATAATTTGGGAAATATATTTTAAAAAAAATTAGAAACTTTATAAAAAAAAAATCAAAAAATCAAAAGGGGGCTAATAATTCTGACTTCAACTGTACATGTCAGCACAGAGATTAACTTTTGTTTAGATACACCAGGTAAGAGGGTGTGTGCCAACCCATATATTTTTGGTTCAATTGTTAGTGTAGATTAGATAGGATGTCATTGATGTTGAGGATATATTTTTTATATTTTCATATATTTTATATTTATGTATTTTTTTTATGTTTTTGCGCAACCAAAATTCTCAGCTCCAGTGTACAACCCCTCTCCCCTAGACTGTCAGGGGTTGTGACAACACCTTTATACTGTATTGATGACAAGACACGCCATGAATATTGAGATTTTATACATGCTTCTGACAACTTTCATTAGGTATCATTAGCTCAGATGTGTTATTTTAATGCAAAGGTGACATTGTTTGAGATGTCTTTGTCATGACAACTAGGCATTACCAAGACAACATAACTTCTGTTATTAACATGACTGTCATTAATTATTAGAATTTTCTTGAATCTTTTTCTTATAACTTTTTTCATTTAATGGCATTTAAAATAAAATGATGTTTTAATAACAAATTTGTCCCACATTGTAAAATTCATTACATTTATAATGTGCACATGACAATCATGTTTATGAGAGATTTATGACAAGTTACTGTAATGTCAAGTTGTCAAAGACACTGACTGATTTTGTTGTCTTGGTAATGTCAAGTTTTCATAAAGACATCTCAATGTCACCTTTGCATTTTAAATTACATAACTGACTAAATGACACTTAATGACAGTTAACGTGCATAAAAATATTATTTATTTTCATGATGTCATGTAATGATTATAAAGGTTCCACAACAGTTTTATGAACACCCCTTCAATGATTGTGTTACCAGACATCCAATAAATCATTATATATTTTGACCAACACACTGATAGTGTGTTATGCAACTAATCTTCCTAAACTAAATGTCACATATAATAAATATTATGTAATAATTATTTTTAGAAGTCTACTTAGTCATCTTAATAATTTTCCATTTTTAATCAAACAAGCTTTATGCTTAAATTTTATAGGACTACAAAATATGACTAATACTATATACACAATGGGGGAAATAATTATCGCGCATCACTTTTCTCAAAAAACATATTTCTAAAGGTGCCGTTGACTTGAAATTTTCACAGAATGTTGGTAACAACCAAAGGAATCCATATATGCAAAGAAAACGAATCTAATTAGTTTGCAAATTAGGGGACGTGTAATAAAACGAAATGACGCTAAGAAAAAAAATTATGAACAAGACAGAGAGTTGTAGAAACGCAGTGAAAGCCCAGACAGCAGCTAAAATCTCTCAGTAGTTCTTCAGCAATCCTCTGCCCCTCATCATTGTAAATTAATATTAGCTGCTTCAGTCCAACATCTACATTGCCAGGATGACGAAGATGAAACCAGGGTGCACATTTAAGCAAGACAATGATCCAAAACACAGCCTGTTTAAATCTTGCATCAGGTGAGCACAGTGTAATCACTGTCTTTGCCGCTTAAATCTTGCGTTTTATAATATTGTGATATTATCGCAAATGCAATTCAGTGTTCTGAACTAGTTCTGATATGGATAAGTGTTACTTTATGACACCACAGTCTATTCCTGACTGGGTATTTTAATGAGGTTCTGCATTCACTCTCGTGAGTAAAAGACTAATCAACAGGGTTTAATGAGAGGTTTAAAAGAGCAAGTCATGTATGGTAAACTAATGAGGCATAGAGGAAAGTGTTTCTGCATTGTAACGCTGACACGTATGCTGGTTCGTACTTCACAAGGGCACGAAGGAGTGTGGATAACATCACTTGAGCTTCAGTCCATGTCTGTTCATTAAGGCTTCTGTTTATTGTCTGCTGGAAAGTCTAGTTCCAGTCACAGTCACTCGATTCCGAACTTTCAAAAACAACAAATTGCTTTAGTAAGGGTAATGTTTTAAAGCTTTGCTTCCCAGAATCCTTGTTTAGAGCGATTTGAAAAGGTTTATAGAGAAAATTGTGTTTAGAGTTGATATTTTGTTCAATAGGGATGTCTGACTGACATGTTTATATGCGAGGTTTAGGGGTGGGTAACAGAGCAGTGTTGATGTGCTGAAAAAAAGTGGTCGTTTGATAAACATGCTGCAATTTTGTTTACTTGAAATTATCTGCTTGAAAAAAGAAAAATATGCTAAAATGTAAATTCAGCTAGAGCGAGGATTTGAGAATTGGGTCAATCCAATTTATTAGTGAGACTGATTTAATGAACTGGCTGGACTGATCTATTAAGAAAAGATTTGACCTAAAGAACATAATTTATTTCATTTTGTTTCTCAAACAAAGCAATCAAATGGCAACTGAGAATGTCAATGAAGTATTTTAAAGTCATTCAAATTTAAATGATGTACTTTTTACACACTCCAGGTTTATTTGGACCCAATAATCTGAAAACTTTCAATTATTAAATTAATGCTGTTGAGTATTTGTTAAAGAAAAGTATTCATTATAAGTTTTTTTTTAACAGTCAGTCTAGAAGATGGCACCAACGATGATGTGCTCTGCAGTAGTTTTTGTGTTTTTGTTAGTTTTGTCCTGTCTTGAGTCACATTCCTACAATTAGTTTCACCAGAGACGAATTGTTGGACATTCGGGCACATACACCACCAAATATTTTTCCAAACTTGGATTTATCTGATGTTCTGTTGGACATTGTAGTCGGCAGAGCCGTGGTGCTGCTCAAACGCTTTCAAGCGCGCAGACGAGGAAAGCGTGCAGGCGCGCATGTGAAACTCAGACAGCGTGGATTTCGGACCGCGTTGCCTAGCATCCATCTGGCAAATCTCCACTCTCTACCCAACAAAATAGACGAAATCATTCTGCTCTCTCAGACAAACAGGGATTTTTTGCATTCAGCTGCTCTGAGTTTCACAGAAACCTGGCTGAACGACACCATACCGGATAACGCGCTTCACATACCGGGCTATTAGCTGTTCAGAGCGGATCGCGACTAAGAATCAACGCGGAAATCACGCGGTGGCGGGACGTGCTTTTACATTAATGAAAGGTGGTGTACAGATGTAACAGTTTTAAAGAAGATGTGCTGTCCAGATCTCGAAGCACTGTTTATTAACTGTAAGCCTTTTTACTCCCCGCGCGAGTTCTGCTCGTTTATCCTCGTCAGTGTTGCCGAGCCTGGCGATACAGAAACTAGCTGATCAGATCACGGTGATAGAGCAACAACACCCGGACTCTGTTTTAATCATTCTCTGGGATTTTAACAAAGCAAAACTATCCCATGAACTGCCAAAATATAGACAGCATGTTACATGTCCCACAAAAGACAGTAGCATATTGGATCACTGCTATACCACAATAAAGGATGCGTACCGCTCCGTCCAACGAGCAGCTTTGGGACACTCTGACCATTGTTTCATTCATCTCATTCCAACCTACAGGCAGAAACTGAAAACAGCCAAACCTGTATTAAGATCTGTGAAAAGATGGACTAACGAAACAGAGCGGGATCTACAAGCCTGTTTCGACCTCACTGACTGGAGTGTTTTTGAAGCTGCTGCAAACGATCTGGATAAACTCAGAGACTGTAACATCTTATATCAGTTTCTGTGAAGACGTGTGCATTCCTACCAGGACTCAACTCACATACAACAATGACAAACCATGGTTCACTGTAAAACTCAGACAGCTACGTCAGGCCAAAGAGGTTGCCTACAGGAATGGGAAGAGGGAATTGTATAAGCAGGCCAAATACACACTGGAAAAGGAGATCAGAGTCGCAAAAAGGAACTATTCTAAAAAACTAAGGAGTCAGTTCTCTTCCAGCGACTCAGCATCCATGTGGAAAAGCTTAAAAAACATCACAAACTACAAGACACCATCCCCCAGCATTGTAGACAATGAATGACTTGCAAACGACCTGAATGAGTTTTACTGCCGGTTTGAGAAAAACCCCCCACACCCACTCTGAACGGCTCTTCACGCCACCATTAACACCTCCACCACCCCCGCCTACCCATACCTGCACTTCAGTTCAGTGAAAAGGAGGTGCGCCAGGTCTTCCGGAAACAGAAGAGGAAAAAAGCACCAGGCCCAGATTTTATAACACCAGCCTGTTTAAAATCCTGTGCTGACCAATTGGCCCCCATTTTCACTCTGATCTTCAACAGATCACTGGAGCTGTGTGAAGTGCCCTCCTGCCTCAAACACTCCACCATCATCCCCATCCCAAAGAAACCAAAACTCACAGGACTAAATGACTACAGACCGGTGGCGCTAACACCTGTGGTCATGAAGTCTTTTGAAAAACTGGTGCTGGCTAACCTGAAGGACATCACTGAACCCTCACTGGACTCTCTTCAGTTTGCGTACAGAGCAAACAGGTCTGTGGATGATGCAGTATATATGGGACTGCATTATGCTCTGCAACACCTAGACAGACCAGGGACCTATGTGAGGATCTTGTTTGTTGACTTCAGCTCGGCGTTTAACACCATCATCCCAAAACTTCTCCTGCCCAAATTAACTCAGCTCTCTGTGCCCACCTCTGTCTGTCAGTGGATCAACAGCTTCCTAACAGACAGGCAGCAACTGGTGAAGCTGGTAAAATTCTCATCTAGTATCCGCACAATCAGCACTGGCGCCCCCCAGGGGTGTGTCCTCTCCCCACTGCTCTTCTCCCTGTACACGAATGACTGCACTTCAAAAGACTCCTCTGTCAAACTCTTGAAGTTTGCAGACGACACCACACTTATCGGCCTCATTAAGGATGGTGATGAGTCTGCTTACAGACAGGAGGTTAAGGAGTTGGCTGTCTGGTGTAGCCACAACAACCTGGAGCTCAACACGCTCAAAACAGTGGAGATGATAGTGGACTTCAGGAGAAACCCCCCTGCTCTCCCCCCACTGAGCATCATAGACAGCATTGTGGCAGCAGTGGAGTCATTCAGGTTCCTGGGCACCACCATCTCTCAGGACCTGAAGGGGGACACTGACTCCATTGTCAAAAAAGCTCAACAGTGGCTGTACTTTCTTCATCAGCTGAGGAAGTTCAATCTCCCAAAGGGGCTGCTGAAACAGTTCTACACCTCCATCATTGAATCAGTCATCTGCACATCAATAACTGTCTGGTTTAGCTCAGCTAATAAATAAGATCTCCAAAGTCTACGTAGTATAGTTCGGACTACTGAGCGAATCACTGGTACAACCCTTCCTACTCCCCAAGAACTGTACTTATCCAGAGCGAGCAAAAGGGCTGCCAAAATCACTCTGGACCCCTCACACCCAGCACACTGCCTCTTTGAACTTTTACCTTCTGGTCAACGCTACAGAGCACTGCACACCAGAACAGCCCGACACAGAAACAGTTTCTTCCCTCAGGCAATCCATCTCATGAACACTTGATGATAATAATTGTGAAACCAACATCACTACTGCTATACGCTTTTATACACATATACACTTATTTACCAACACACTTTACATGCCAATTTGCACATAACAGCTGCACGTATAACGTTGCAAATAGTAATATACCTGTACATACACTTGTCAATTTGTATATTTGCATTCACTACTTGCTTCTATTTTTTAAAATATATTTATTATCTGTTTTTTGTCCTGTCTCTGTAATCCTGTTGCACTGTAGAAGCTCCGTCACGAAAACAAATTCCTTGTATGTGTGAACATACGTGGCAATAAAGCTATTTCTGATTCTGATTCTGATTCAGAAACAAGGATGTAATGACCTAAACCCCCCCTTCATATGAACAAATAAACTGTTTGTGTTTACCCTGATCAACTGAACTGGTTTTCAAAAGTATGTGCACTTTATGGCCTTCTTTAAAATATAACTAGAATATGTAAATCTGTCTATTATCATAAGGACATCGACATAACATGTTTATTACATGTCTGTGATTGGTTGCTTTATATGACAAACTGCTTGTGGACCACTAAAATCTGACCATTTAACGCTACAAGTCTCAAGTTATTTTCTTAAATAGTTATTGTAACAGCTTAGTGAAAATTTAGAAATACAAAAAATCTGATTGTGTTATTTACCACCCTACCACAATACATACTAAAATATAGATCTATAGTCGCTTTTCCACAATTGGGCAACTAACAGTATTCTTTGTTTAACCATTCCATTATATGCTGATTCGGGCCAGTCACCATGGATACGGTTTCATTTTTCCACTGTGGTGCTGATAAGGTCTATGGAATTTAATACAAATGAGTCAATTGTTGCCTTAGTAATGCAACTGTAATGTAAAAAGTGATTTGGATGACGATCACATATATCATTATTCCGTTATTGGGACTGCTTTTTTAAAATATGTTATTTACTTTGTTAATTAACTGAACAAAGTAAATAGCTTGCTTCTATTTGGCAAACTATGGAAAAACTGATAGCCAGACAAAAGAGTGATGTAGCACAGATATCTGACCGTGCCTAGAATTCCAGGCCGAGAACAGTTTATAATCATGGCACGCTGTACAAGGCTCAATGTGGAAGTACAACTTTAACTGTATCTGACTTTTCTTAAAAGTATTCATGAGTAGGTCTACCCTTGTTGAACAATGTACTGTATTGTAACAATAAAAATAAACTCTGGATGTTTATGAAGCATAAGATGGGGCATTTATTGAGTTACACAATAGTTTTGGAAGTTTCCTGGAACCATAATGTAAAAAGATACTGTATAAAGATCAATCCAATGCGATTTGGGTTCACAGCAGAGGTGTCACACGTGCCCCAGTAAAAATCTGCTATGTCTCAGAAAAGGCTTTGAGTTACAATATACTTTTTATAATAGTGTTTTAATTAGGAGTGGTAATGCCATAATAAGTTATTCTATATGAAACAACCAAATTAACAAAAATTAAAGTAATGAAGTTTATTCAAAAACAAACTGACACATGTGACCAGAAAACCATGCCCGTATGGATGTGTGTTTAACTGCAATGCACAGAGCAGCCTTTCATTCAGAAGTCCCAGCATGCAGCCGAGTTTGGCCTTGCACACAGAAATATAGATGTCAGAATGCATTTGCATTTGAGGTGGATTAAGAAAAACATTATGAAACCTTTGCTCGAAGTGGGCTGGAACACACCTGTACGCAGTAGCAGCCCTTTTTTGCTTAAGCCCTCAGCATACAGTACCATGATTTTTCCAGCCATTCTCACATGCTGCACTGTGCCCTAACAATTCCTCCACCAGCCCCAGAACCTGACTTCTATCACACATCAGTTATACAACCCCTGACAAAAAGTATGAAATCACCACTCTTGGAAGATGTTCATTCAAATGTTTAATTGTGTAGGTAGGTAAGTAGGTAGGTAGGTAGGAAGGAAGGAAGGAAGGTAGGTAGGTAGGTAGGTAGGAAGGAAGGAAGGAAGGAAGGAAGGAAGGAAAGAAGGAAGGAAGGAAGGAAGGAGATGAAATGGACACACATAATTGAAAAACAGTTGTAACTGACTATAGAGAAAAAAAATGGAGTATCACTTACTGGATGAAGTACAAATCAAATTGGAAGATTGTAAAAGTGAAGCATAGTGGTAGACCAAGGAAGACGTCAAAGCATCAAGACAGAAAACTTAAACAATATGCCTTCAAAACAGAAAATGCACAACAAAGCAAATGAGGAACAAACGGGCAGAAAGGAGTCAATGTCTATGACCGGACTGCAAGAAATCGCCTAAAAGAAATGGAATTTGCATTCAGAAAAGCCAAACGAAAACCATCATTAAAATCTAAACAGAAAATTTTTTCATTTAATTTTCTTTATTCGGCCTAGTCCCTTTATTAATATGGGGTTGCCACAGCAGAATGAACCACCAACTTATCCAGCACGTTTTACGCAGCGGATGCCCTTCCAGCTGCAACCCATCACTGGAAAACACCCATACACTCATTCAAAATCTGTGGTAGAAATTAAAGAAAATTATCCACGACAAGGCTTCAACCTGCAAAGCTGATCTGGCAACTGCAATAAGACACAGTTATAGACAGATTGATGAAGAATACTGTATGTCAATAGTTATATCCATAACTCAGAGAATTCAAGCTGTTATAAAAGCCAGAGGTGGTGCAACAAAGTACTAGTGGTGTTTTTATTTGGTCATTCCCTATAATTTTCCTTAGATTTGTGTGATTCCATATTTTTTCCTCTGTTTAATCTGCAAAAACAGTTGAAATTGACTACAGTGTTCTTTCTCTCTTTCTTTTTTAAGTGTTTCTTACAGCCAGAAGGTTGGATTGTTGAATGAATGTAGTTTTGTGGCATGTATGTGCTTGGTTTTTTTCTACACAATTAAACGTTTGAATGAACATCTTCCAAGAGTGATGATTCCATCCTTTTTGCCAGAGGTTGATTACCATTAGTTATGTATTTCCAATTCGAGCACTGGAAGAAAAGTTCCTTAATAACATGATTATAATCCTGTTTTGCCTAAACACTGCTGGCTCCTGTAGATATAATTTTTGTGTTTGTTTTTTTGTATGAAGTAGAAAGGAGAGTTGATGAGTCAGGAAAGTAAAGCTTGATAAACCTAATTCTCTGCCATCAGTCAGGTCTTACTTCTCAAACATAATCCTATATATCTTTTTATGTGCTGTAGAATGGTCTTATAAAATTAATTTTATATGCAAAAGATTTCTTAGAAAATGTTAGCATATGACACTAATCGGGTATTTACATTGATTTCCAGTTGCATTCAGGGCGTTTTTTTTATTTAGTAATCATTCACAGATATACATTGCTCAATGAATACAAGTATAGCATTAGGAAAATGTAATTTAGAAATATCAAGGGCACACTCAAAACAAAGCGGAAAGAAAGGCGATGAGATGGGGGGCCAGTTGTCCATCTGTAAACTAATTAACTAACACACAAAACATGCCTTTCCTTCACGAGATTGTAATTGCAGCTAATTTTCATTTAAAAAGTTCACAAAACATTTTCTCCCTAAAATGGAGAATGCTTGATAAATATTTTCTTTGAGGATCAGACTGCATTTCAGACCAAATTAATTAATTAATCAAAGGATCCACAAACTTCATTAAATTAGTTGTTGTTGAGAGTTTTTTTTTAAGGAGTCTCTTTGAAATGAATGTAGCTTATGCAAATGGACTTCTTGCTGTGTCTGTCGAATCACTGAAGACACAATGTACTAATTAATGAGTCTACGTATAAAAGGAATTTGATAATTATGGCTCTTATGATCAAACAGCTTATGTTTAACACAAAATTAGATCAGTGGCACACTCAGAACCTGCTCGCTGCTTTTATACTGAAGGAAGACGCACACTTGAAATGTTTTCCAAATGTTTCCACATAGCAGCAATCCAAACAACTGGATGAATCTTTTAGTAATGAACATTTTATTCAAAAGAATAATAGTTAAGTTTTTGTTGACAATGATGAGAATCAGTCAAACAATATAACAAATTGTCATGAGGACAAAACTCAGCCTTTCGCAGTTTGCAATCAATCCAGCGTAGGCCAATGCAAACAATCTTTCCAGAATCAGACTCTTAGAAGTATAGTGTTTGAACTGCCAGATTGAATTTCTACCATTGTTTGCTCTAGAATAATAGGGATACAAAGACGAAATACTTCAAGCACAACTGTATGAGGCCAAGGATCGTGACTCCAAATAAAGCAGTTTTTTTTTTTTTTTCCAGCAAATCGCACTGCACTTCAAAGCTGAGAATTAAATGTCATTTTAAACTAAGACATGAACATCTGATTGAGCCAATTTACCCAAACGTACATCAGATGCATGTTTATCTGTGCTTTGATATATGACTAAGCTGTGGTATTTTTCAATCTGCGCTGTGTTGTTCTACCGAGCAATCAGTGAGTCAAAAGAACATACGTCCATGTGTTTAAAATGCATTTAACACGAGCAAGGAAAACAAGTTGGTTTAAAAAAAGCTTGTTGGCCTTTTAAACAATTATAACTAAACAGCAGTTATATATATATATATATATATAAAGTTATATACAAGTTATATATTTAATTTAATACACTGCGTATTTTTTAACAATAGTCATTATTATTTTAAATCTGAAGTATTAAATGAATTTACAAGTAATCTGTGTAAATTATTACCAAACCACAAAATATATCTACAGTATAAGCTTCTGCTTCATCCGAATTGAGATACTTTTAAATACATGTCAGACAGTTGTTATGAAGCGGACAGGAGACAGAGGTAAGGAAACGTTAGGGTGTTTATTAAATGACAACAAGGAGCACATGAAGGATAGCCAGGAGGATCAGGAATGATGTTGGGGTCTTTTCCTCCGTGGCTGGGTAACAGGAATACACGAGGATGGACAGCACACACCAGATACAGCTGACAGAGGATGACACAGACTTGGAAGGACTGGAAGACAGGACGATTCGGGAGGACCAGGAAGACTAGGAGGAATACAAAGAGAACAGGTAAGTAAAGCGTTTGTTTTAGCTGAGGATGACTACGCTGAGTGGTCGCTCAGTTGTCCGCTTTCGTCGAGACGAGCCCGGACAATGAGCGACTGGAGTGCTGTGCTTTTATCTGGTGCTCGTGAATGTGATGCAGCTGTGTGCTCATTAGAAGTCAGGTGATGGTGATCTTCGTGAGTGGGGATCGTGAGAGCCTGACCAATCCGTGACAGTACCCCCCTCCCCAGGGCCCGCTCCTGAGGGCCGACACCTCCGACGCCGTGGTGGTCTCCCTCTGCCTCTAGGCGCTGGGAACTCAGGGTGGCTCTCATGAAACTCCACCATGAGACTAGGATCGAGAATATCAGCTCTGGGAACCCATGTCCTTTCTTCGGGGCCGTACCCTTCCCAGTCCACCAGGTACTCCAACTGGCCACCACGACGTCGGGAACGCAAGATCTCCTTCACTGCGTAGACGGCTCCTTCTTCTAGGAGCAGTGGAGGAGGGGGTTCCTCTTCGTGGTCAGGTTCTGTGGAGGGAAGAACAGGATCGTGATAGGGTTTCAGGAGTGATACGTGGAATGTAGGGTGAATACGGTAGTGAGAGGGTAATTGTAGTTTGTAGGTGACGGGGTTAACCTGTTCCACGATGGTGAAGGGACCAACAAATCGGGGACTTAACTTGCGAGAGGGCAGTCGCATGCGTATGTCCCGGGTGGATAGCCACACCTTTTGTCCGGGTGTGTATCTGGGTTCTTCAGACCTTCTTCTATCGGCGGTTACCTTGCTTCGACGGACTGCCCTCTGCAGATGTTGATGAGCCTCGTCCCAGACTCTCTCGCTCTCCCGGAACCAGTGATCCACTGCGGGGACATCAGATGGTTCGCCATCCCAGGGAAAGAGCGGTGGTTGGAAGCCCAGGACGCACTGGAATGGCGTGAGTCCGGTGGAGGGTTGCCGCAGTGAATTTTGGGCATATTCTGCCCAGCCCAAATACTGGCTCCAGGAGCTCTGGTGACCACTGCAGAAGGTCCTCAGGAACCGTCCCACCTCCTGAATCTTCCTCTCTGTCTGCCCGTTGGTTTGGGGATGATATCCAGAAGAGAGGCTGACGGCCACACCTAGGAGCTTGAAGAAGGCTTTCCATAGACGTGAGATGAACTGTGGACCTCTGTCCGACACAATATCTTCTGGAATACCAAATGACCTGAAGACTTGATTAAAGATATTGTCGGCTGTTTCAAAGGCTGTGGGAAGACCTTTCAGAGGGATTAGTTTGACAAACTTTGAGAATCTATCTACGATGACTAGAATACAGGTATTACCTTCTGACGAGGGGAGGTCAGTGATAAAGTCCACTCCTAGGTGTGACCAGGGACGGTTCGGAATCGGCAAGGGATGGAGCTTTCCAGCGGGTAGATGACGTGGGCTCTTGGATTGGGCACAGTCCTTACAGCCCTGAACATATTGCCTCACATCCCTTGCCATGTTTGGCCACCAGAATCGTTGGGATACTAGCGAGAGAGTATTGTTGATCCCTGGATGTCCAGTGCCTAGCGAGGTATGTAAGGAGTGGATCAGATCTACCCGGTGTTCAGGTGGTATGAACTGCCGATGAGGAGGGCATCCCGGCGGAGCAGGGGCTTCCGGAGTGGCAACGACTGGAGGAGCGTTCCAGGTGATCGGACAAATGGAGATGTGTTCGGGAAGAATCTTCGTTGGGAGTTCTTCATGATCGTGATGCTCGTGTAAACGAGAGAGAGCGTCTGCTCTTAGATTCTTGGGTCCTGGACGATAGGAAATGGAGAAATCAAAACGTGAGAAGAAAAGTGACCATCTGGCTTGACGTGGACATAGTCTCTTGGCCTCTTTGATATATTGGAGGTTTTTGTGATCTGTGATCACCTGGAACGGATGTTTGGCTCCCTCCAACCAGTGACGCCACTCCTCCAAGGCTAGCTTGATTGCTAGAAGCTCCCTGTCTCCTATGCTGTAATTCTGCTCCGCCGGGCTCAACTTCCGAGAGAAATAGGCACAGGGATGCAGTCGGGGCGGTGTATCATGATGTTGGGATAATACTGCCCCGACGCCGGTGGTGGATGCGTCCACTTCCACCACGAAAGGAAGATTTGGGTCAGGATGAGTCAGGAGTGGGGCCCTTGTGAACTCCTTCTTAAGAAGGCGGAAGGCTGCGGCTGCTTCTTTGGTCCACTCCAGTCCTTTGGGTTTACCCTTGAGGAGATTAGTGAGAGGTGATGTAATCCTGCTGTAGTCCTTGATAAACCGTCTATAAAAGTTAGCAAACCCAAGAAACCTCTGGAGCTCCTTAATGGAAGTGGGTTCTGACCAGGATAGAACAGCCTCAATTTTCTTCCCATCCATACGTATACCGGTTTGGTCAATGATGTATCCCAAGAAATGAATCGACTTCTGGTGGAATGAGCATTTCTCCGCTTTGAGGTAGAGGTGATGTTCTCTCAATGTGTGTAGGACCTCCGCAACGTGTTGGCGATGTTCGGCCTCACTCCGGGAGTAAATGAGGATGTCATCTATGTACACTATTACAAAGTGGTGAAGAAACTCCCGGAGGACTTCATGAATGAAGTTTTGGAATACGGAGGGGGCGTTGACCAGACCGTAAGGCATGACCTCATATTCATAGTGGCCAGTAGGGGTCACGAATGCTGTCTTCCATTGGTCCCCCTCACGTATTCTTATCAGATTATACGCGCTGCGGAGGTCCAATTTAGTGAAGACTTTAGCTTCTCGGAGCTGTTCCAAAGCGGCTGGTACCAGAGGAAGGGGATATCGGTATTTTACTGTACCGTTATTTAGGACCCTGTAGTCGATGCATGGACGCAGCCCTCCGTCCTTCTTGGCCACAAAGAAGAAGCTTGAGGCGGCTGGTGATTTTGAGTGACGTATGTACCCCTGACTCAGAGCCTCCCTTATGTAATCTTCCATTGCCTGATTCTCTGGAAGCGAGAGCGGGTAGATCCTACCTCTTGGCAACTGGGCATCTGGAACTAGGTCGATCGCGCAGTCCCATGGCCGATGCGGCGGTAGCTGGGAAGCTCTCTTGGGGCAGAAGACATCATGAAAGGAGCTGTACTCCTTAGGAATGTGGATAGACTGCTTCTCAGGAGGACTCTCGACCGATGTTGTAAACAAAGAAATGGGGTTCCGACCTTGAAGAGGGAGATTTGGAAAACAGGTAGGTGTACATCCAGATCCCCATTTCTTTATCTCTCCTGTGCCCCAAGAGATGATGGGATCGTGCTTCACCAGCCACGGGCGCCCTAGAATGATGTCCATATTTGCACCCTCCAGAACCAGAAATTGAATCCTCTCTTGATGTAACAACCCCACTTGAAGAAGGATGTCTTCGCATTGTCGATGGATACGGGTCGAAGATCGAGTGCACTGGGTTATCGGTTGTATCTGGTATATATGCGAGGACGCCTCAGTACGTAGGTGGAGTTGACGACAGAGGGATTGGGAGATGAAGTTCCCTGCTGACCCGGAGTCGATGAGGGCTGTGACAAGGAGAGAAATAGAGGCAGTAGTTATTTGTACGGTGGTAGTAAGTGGTTTACATTGTTCAATATTCGTACTGAATACACTCACTGAAGTCCGAATGGGACGAAGGGGACACTCCATACGGGTGTGTCCACTGACACCGCAGTATAGACACAGACCCCGGGTCAGCCTCCTCTGTCGTTCCGCTGATGTCAGTCTTCCAGACTCTATTATCATGGGTTCTGGTTCTGGAGAGGCTGTTGACTCAGGCGATTGGAGGAGTGCAGACGAGGGGGTGATGGTGTCCTGTTGATAGGAACGGAGACGATCGGAACATCGGAGAGAATGTTGGATGAATCTCTCCAGACCCATAGTATCATCTAATGTGGCCAGCTGGATTCGGAGAGTGGGTTCCAAGCCGAGCCGGTACGTGGTCAACAACGATCTCTCATTCCATCCACTTGCAGCTGCTAGAGTGCGAAACCGGAGAGCATATTCCTGTGTAGATAGAGTACCTTGCTTTAGATGATACAGCTGCTCTCCAGCGGCTACTTCCCCATCAGAACGTCCAAACACCTCTTTGAAATACTCCGTGAAGGTAGTGATGGAATTCATGACCGGCCCGGCTTGGTTCCAGATCGTCTCAGCCCATTTAAGTGCAGGTCCAGAGAGTAGTGATACGATGTAGGCGATCTTTGACTTATCTGTGGGATATAGAGAAGGTTGCATTTCGAATATGAGGGAACATTGTAACAGAAAACCATTGCACTCCCCCGCTCCGCCTGAGTAGGGCGCTGGTCGGGCCATGGGACTGGAAGGAAGGGCCGAAGAAGAAACTGTGGAGGCGGAAGTGCTCGGTGCTGGTGGTGCGTTGGAAAGTGGAGCTGGTGGCTGTAGAATCCGCTTCAACTGGTCCACCAGCTCTTGAAAGTGATCGGGGGTGCTCATGTTGTCGTCGTTATGGGTCCGGGCTTCTGTTATGAAGCGGACAGGAGACAGAGGTAAGGAAACGTTAGGGTGTTTATTAAATGACAACAAGGAGCACATGAAGGATAGCCAGGAGGATCAGGAATGATGTTGGGGTCTTTTCCTCCGTGGCTGGGTAACAGGAATACACGAGGATGGACAGCACACACCAGATACAGCTGACAGAGGATGACACAGACTTGGAAGGACTGGAAGACAGGACGATTCGGGAGGACCAGGAAGACTAGGAGGAATACAAAGAGAACAGGTAAGTAAAGCGTTTGTTTTAGCTGAGGATGACTACGCTGAGTGGTCGCTCAGTTGTCCGCTTTCGTCGAGACGAGCCCGGACAATGAGCGACTGGAGTGCTGTGCTTTTATCTGGTGCTCGTGAATGTGATGCAGCTGTGTGCTCATTAGAAGTCAGGTGATGGTGATCTTCGTGAGTGGGGATCGTGAGAGCCTGACCAATCCGTGACAACAGTGTTAAAGCACTAAAAGTTTATTTATATATTTTAAATATTTTCCATTTGTTTATTTTAATTTGAGTTTTATTAATTTTATACACCAATTTGTATACACAGTCATTTCACCCTGCAGGCCAAGACCGGTTTCTCACTGAACCTAAGCAGGGCGGAGCTTGGTCAGTACCTGCATGGGAGGTCACATGGAAAAACTAGGTTGCTATTGGAAGCTGTGTTAGTGAGGCCAGTAGGGGGTGCTCAAGCTGTGGTCTGTGTGAGTTTTAATGCCCCAGTAAAAAAGTAAAGGGGACACCATAGTGTCAGTGAGACGATAGACAGAGGTCCTAACTCTCTGTGGTCATTAAAAATCCCATAGCAATCCTCGTAAAGAGCAGGAGTGTAACCCTGGTGTCCTGGCCAAATTCCCTGCATCGGCCCTTAACCATCAAGGCCTTCCAATCACCCTGATTCACTGCATTGGCTCTTTCACTGTCTCTTCACTCTCTCTATTGTTGGTGTTTGGTGAGCGCACTGGCCCAGTTGTCCTGTGGCTTTAAACAATGAAAATTACATGTAGACTATTTAAAAAGGCACATTTACTCAGCTAGTCTGTTTTAAATAGATTAAAAAAAAGTACATTTTGTTGTCTAACAGCAGTAATATAGCAGTAATGTGCATTGAGAGATGTTCTTGTGTATACCTCGGTTGTAAAGAGTGATAATTTGAGTTACTGTTGCCTTTCTATCAGCTCGAACCAGTCTGCCCATTCTCCTCTGACCTCTGGCATCAACAAGGCATTTGCACCCACAGAACTGCCACTCACTAGATATTTTCTCTTTTTCGGACCCTTCTCTGTAAACCCTAGAGATGGTTGTGCGTGAAAATCCCAATGGATCAGCAGTTTCTGAAATACTCAGACCTGCCCGTCTGGCACCAACCACCATGCCATGTTCAAAGTCACTTAAATCACCTTTCTTCCCCATTCTGATGCTCAGTTTGAACTGCAGCAGATCGTCTTGACCATGTCTACATGCCCAAATGCATTGAGTTGCAGCCATGTGATTGGCTGATTAGAAATTTGCGTTAACAAGCAGTTGGACAGGTGTACCTAATAAAGTGGCTGACGAGTGTATATCATTACATTCTTGTATGTAAAATAAAATTTCATACTGTATTTGATATATTATTTTTAATATGCAAATATTTAACAATAACTGATGTGGGGCCTAAAATAAATGTGTGAGAAGAGAAGAGAAGAGAAGAGAAGAGAAGAGAAGAGAAGAGAAGAGAAGAGAAGAGAAGAGAAGAGAAGAGAAGAGAAGAGAAGAGAAGAGATTAGAAGAGAATAGAAGAGAAGAGAAGAGAAGAGAAGAGAAGAGAAGAGAAGAGAAGAGAAGAGAAGAGAAGAGAAGTCATGCAACATGGAAGGCTGAGATTGTTTTTGTGACTGTGCATGCAGAAATGTGATTTACAAAGCCATCGCAACTCGCCATCACGACTCACTGACAGTCTGCGTTCAGACGAGACAGAAGGAGGCTGCCTGGGCAAGCAAACCATCAACAAGTGACAGAGTGAAACTGTGACGTACGGCTTTTGATGGACGTATTTTTCAGGCTGTCATCAAACATGGACATCAGTCACACTGGGACAGATAAATGCTGTGACAAAGGGCTTTCTAGTAGGCTGGAACGCTAAAAATAACAAGAGTGAAATTGATGAAACACTTGCATGGCGCTGCCTGTAAAATCCTGAGCAAGAAGATTTTGTTTAGCGTGGCTTGAATTATTCTGACATCCCAGTTCAGAAGATGAAGTGATACTTCTGGAGAAAAAAAATAAAAAAATCACCAACTGTGTGTATATTGTCATCTCTTTCAAGATCTACTCATTCTTCTTTTTGTTTCCACATTGACAAATTGCTGCCAATTGCTTTTCTGGATTGTAATTGAAGAAATTTAAGAGCACTTTTTCAGTAAGCATAGCAGTTTGTTCATTTCAGATTTCATGATGGACCTTACTTCATAAAGGCTCGAATACACCAATCTGACGGTCGACCGGCACCAGGTTAGTTAACATTTGTCAGGGTAGTTTTATTATTTTCTACATGTCATCTCTCGTCAGACACAAGTTAGAGGAAGTTTGCCAGATTCAGCATGTAGAATCAACGCCGATTCAGAATGTAAAATCAGTGGCTGTTTAGCTACAGTATAAATTAGAGCACAAGAACAAAAATAGAAGTGGCAAACCTGTGCAAACAATGCAAAAGAGAACACAAAGAAGCTGACTTTTTGGTCACTTGACATTTTGGTTACAGGGTGTACTAAAGAAATTTGGAGCTAAACTGTGTGTTGAGTGCTGCTTTCAGCACAATGGCCCAATGAGTGTTAATTATGCTCCAAAACATTACACCAGCAGAAGATTGAACTGTTGATACTGCACATACCCTGTAGTAAATTTGATGGCTTTGACCTGGCCATCGGGAGAGAAGGCAGAGAACCAACTGACTTTTTCTATGATGAAAATAAAACAAGCAGGCAACAGCTGCTCACGGAGACTACTGCCAAACTGAAAGCAAAAGTAAAACAAAGTGTCCAGGCCTGGTCTTCTCTCGTCTTCCACTGCTGTCTCTCATGTTTTACATCCAGAGCTCCTCTATGAGACTCGAGACAGGTGATGCATACAGGTTGTAGTAGTTACCATGCCACCCGCCTCGTATGCCCTCATGGCTCTTGGCCCAGCTTCACTCACTACATTCCCATACTTTTATTGTTTATGAAAAATGTTGACCTACTTTGATCCATTTCCATGTAGCGTGACCTGGCAACCTTTTTCCAGTCTTAATTTTTAGTGAGCCTGTGTGAATTGCAGTCTGAAAAGAGTCCTGTTCCCAAGCTGACAGTTGTAGCACCAGTGGGTGTTTTTATGCTGTAGCTTACCTGCTTCAAGTTTGAATGTGTTGTGAATTCAGAAATATTCTTATGTAAAAACTGCTAACAGCTGATAACTGGAATACTGTTAAAAAATGGGTGATACTCTACTGGTTGAAAACCCCAAAGATGGTGTTACTCAAAGATAATAAGATCTGGGTACTTTATAGTCAATTTACTGTCCACACATTGACTATAAAGAGTGATTATTAAATTAAAATTCTTACAACAGTGAAAACTGCAAAACAACTGTTTCAGTGACTAACACAATTGCTTCCAGGATGACAGACTACAGTACATGGATCAGTCTTGGAGCCTGTTATTTTGAAAAGGCAGGGGTTTCTCTGAACAGTGGTGAATGTACATGGTTCTACTAAAAGCAGAACACTTGTTTACATCAGAATGTCACATTAAAAAAGCATGAGATGGAAAAGAAGCCCTTAATTACTAGGACTTAAGATTAGCTGGTGCAAGTTAGAATACGCATCCATCTGTGTAATTACATATTTAAACTTTCCTCAGAGCTGTCAATCGTTTCTGCCTGCAGGCTTTCACCAAAATAATGCATTAGGCCCATCAGACTCTCCATTCGCCCCCCATGCATATTGGATATGCTGATGGATGCAACACAGACTCTGTCCCTTCCTGGAAAACATATTACAAGGAATTAGCCATCAGTCAAGAGTCAGCACCTTTTTTATTAACGTCTACAACTAGTCAAACAACCGCTAACAAACGTTATGGATTGCAAAAGTCATTATGAGTAATGACAAGGATTCCAGAAGATTCCCTTTATCTCCCTGTCCTTTGGGATGTGGGAGCTAAGCTGATTAATGGAGAATCAGTTTAACTTAAATATGACAAGGGACTGGCAGGTCATTTAGATGTGAAAATGGCTGCTAGGATTTCTTTACGAGTGCCTCCCAGCTGAGATAATGCTGTTTGCGATAATGGCTGACAGGATGCCTTTTTGTGGGATCGGTGATCTTTGGATTCAATGCATTGATGCGAAGATCGAGAGCGCAGGCCTGTCAAATGGACTATTCCACCCATTTTGTTAAACGCTATTCTTGCAGTCATAAAGAATGTAGTGCACTGTATTTCTTCTTTTTTACGCCTCCATTAGCCTTGAATAAGTGCTTAGAAATCACGGCTAACATTTAAGTCAGGGCACTTGCGTCTCTAAATGTCTCTGCCGCACTCATCTTGACATTAATCTGCACGCCTCAATCATGTGCCGGGCATGTGCTTGTGAGAATGAGCAGGAGACTTTTCCGCTTTTCTTATAAAGGCTATTTATTACACGTCACAGGCTTCATGAGGGGCATCCGTAGTTCAACCCACTGTTAAGTCTTACTGAGCACAATGCAACCTCCCCTGGGTATGTAACGGTGTATAAATCAGAGCAGAAAAAAAGGTCAAGGCAGGCTTGTACTTCTTTTTATTGATGGCTTTAAGTTTGCTCTTTGGATTCGACAGGACATTTATCAGTTACCAATTACAGTTCCTCAGTGGAAAGTAACCAGATAACAATCTCAAGTAAGCAAGTAAGCCTGTGAGTACAAAAAAAGGAAGTGGAGTCAGTTATTTCAATGAGTCGCCCCGAAATGGAAATTGAGCTCATAAAGTTATGGCTATTCGTCTCTAATAATTCAGAATTTAATTTCTGTGGCTGTGTCTCAGCAGGAGTGTAGTTTCGGTGTGAATGTGGCATGATGTAAAGCTCTCAGAAGGGTTTTATTCAAAATTCACAGCCTTTAATATAGCCACTGAATGAGATGAAGTGTTTTTGCCTAAAATACAGCAAGGGTACAAATGATCTTGTCGTTCTCATCTGTTGCAATGCTTCTGGTTTAAAATCTTTAATGTGTGCAGCCAAGTTCCAGACCAAAAGGAATGCTGCTTGTAGGAATTGAAGAATCAGTTCACTTTGCCTTCATTAATGCTATGGTCTATCAAAATTGAAAAATTCACCAATGTAGATTTGAACCCATTTGTCCAAGTAAATTTAATATATTAGACATATGCCATCTATCTATCTATCCATCTATAAAACATTTTCAGACAAATAAGTAATAAAATTCATGAATTGCCTTTGAATCTATCTGAATCTATCCACCAAAGGCAATAAATTCATGAATATGAGTTTGAATCCATCCTTTCATCTATTCATTAAAACTGAATAACTAATGAAAGTGAGTTTAAACTTTTACATCCACCCATTGATCCATCATTGAATCCATCCATCAAAACCTATTTTGGTATATTTGTAATAGTTTATAATATAGAGATTTGATGTTTTAGCATTTCTTTTCTTCAATGGGTCTCACACAACACTCAAAAAAAATAATCATTGGATGAACTCAATTTAATTGAGGACAGGATTTCCATCCAATAAATCTGTTTAGCACCAACTACAAAACAACTAAATGCAATTTAGTTGGTCCAACATGACAAATAAAAGTTTAAATACATTTAAACTTAAACACAAAGGTCTGATAAAATCATGTATGACTATTATGTGTCATACATTGCAAAGTCTCTCTTTTAAGCGCATTTCATGAGTTACATATACAGTGGATTGAGATTGATATTAGAACTAATTTTAGGACAGTTATTACTCACTGAGCAAAACAACAAACTGCATTTTTTATAATTAAGCTGGTAATCTCAAAACTCAAAATACTACATGAAAATCTTCTAAATCTTCAAACTAAAGTGAAGATTAAACTCTAACAGGTCTTTTTATTCACTTAAAACACCTAAGATTATTTTTATTGTCAACATTTCGTCTCTCTTTTAATTCAATCCCATGCAAAGCATGCTAGGAACTACAATTCCCCTAACCAGGTAGTTGGACCAACACAATTCCTTCATGTTGTCCCAACAGACAGTTACTGTAACTTAATTGTTTACACATTTAAGTGGACTGAACATAAATTAATTGGCTAAAAGATTTACAAGAATTGTGTCGTTTCAGCTCATTTTAAATGGGTAGTTTGAACAAGCAGCAGTAATCATTTTTGAGTGTATTTACAGCTATGATCTAGGACAATATTATAAGATTAATAAATGTGTAAATTATTATATAAATGGTTTGATTTGAGCAGTGATGATGAAGACTTTAAGAGTGGCAGCTTCCTCCGAAGATATAAATACTGCATATTTGAGGCAAGTTTATTGAATTGTGACTGCTCTCCATATGACACACCCTTGTCATTGAAAAATAAATGTGATTCTCACTGTTTTATTTCTCCACTTTATTTTATTTTAGCTGCTGCCTGTCTGCTTTCCATAGAAATAGAATGACCACCATGCTCATAAACAAATGTCTGTAAACAACTACAGTAATAACAAAAAGAACTGCTTGGTCAAGTTAATAATAGGCAATAAAGGAGAAAGTTAATAACCAACTTAAATACCAACTAACATCTGTCTAGCACTACTTGTAGTCTTCTGTTTATAGATTAAGATGCAAAATTTATCTGTGTCTTTGATTCTGAAATATTAAAAACACACAGAGGTAGCAGATATCAGTGATGCTGTGATAAAGTTTATACAAAATCAATAATGTCACAGTACACGGATAATAATGTCCTCTTATTGGCTTGTCTGAACAGCTAGTGTTCTATATATTAGCTCTTTCCATCTGTGACTTTCTTCAACAAAGTTGATCAAATTATGGTGAAAATTGGATGTGGTCACTGGGGGAAAAGCAGACTGAGAAATCGGAATTAGGTCTTATTTGTATGCAGTTTAAATTCGTTTTGGCCCATCTTTGAAATGGCTAGTTTTTGGACTCTGTAAGAGGATTAAAAGCAAATAAATTTGTGTCAAACTACAAGCTCGGCTGATGGCCATTCACTTGCACGTCAGATTTAAGTCTAAGGCTCTGGACTCTTGTCGGGGCTGGCTGCAGGCTTAGCATGGGATTTAAGTCTCTTTTGCTGCAACTTACCACTGTCCTAATACAGAATCACTTTAAATCTGACATTATGTAAGAACTGTGGGTGAAAACACATCCATACAGGCTGTTCAGGAGTGGAAAGCACTTCAGTTTAGATATACTTGCCTAATAGACCTTTTCTACATAAACTTCTGTACCTAAGTCTGCATGTTCTGCCTGTCTTTTTTTCATATTGGAAGTTAAATGCAATGATGTCACCTTTTGTTTTCGGTCCTTGTGGAACTGAAGCAAAAAATAAATGCAGGTTTTTATGAATTTATGACATTGAAGCATGTTAAGCTTTTTGTACTTATTTCTGTCATTTCATTAGTCATCCTGTAATAAATAATGTATACTGTCCTTCAGAGTACATACATTAATAAGATAATTCCATTCAAATTGCCAATTCTGGTAACCAATAGTTTAGTCAGAGAGGAAAATTTAGTGGAAAATTATTGAAATCATCTTGAAGTAATATGAAAAATGCACGTGAATGCATCACTGTATGGACGGCTGGATGGTCAAGCGAATGCATGGATTGGAATGAAGCAGTTGAACAGACAGTTTGGTAGGCAAATGGATGAATTAATAGGCAGGATAGGCAGGAAAGTAAATGGAAGGTTGGATTGGAATATAAATGGATGTGCAGGAGGGTAGACAGTGGGTGAATGGTTAAGCAAGAGAGTAGGAATGGACAGGATGGGGTGGACAGGTAGGGTAGATGGGTGGGTGGACGGACGGATGGACAGACGGATGAATGGGGTAGATGGATGGATGAATGAATGGATGGATGGACAGACAAATGCATGAACAGGATGGATGGATGGACAAACGAATGAATGGGGTGGATGGATGGATCTATGGATGGATGGATGAACAGACAGGGTGGTTGGGTGCTTATGTGGATGGATGGATGGATGGATAGATGGACAAACGCAAAGATAAGCGTATAGGCAGGCAGATTGACGGAACAGCTTATTACTATAGCTAAGAATTTATTTATTTATTAAACAATTACGCTTTATGGTTTTAAATCTATTGATGTTTTTTCACAATATGGGGTTATTAAACTAATTATGTACCCATTCCAACTCTAATAAATTATATATAAGATTTTACATAAGACTTTTCAAATGAATGACGATTATCACTTTAATGAAGTCTCATAACCTCACAGTGGCCTCAATGGGCCACAGGCATTAGAGGATCCTTGTTCTGCAAAGGTCAAAGTGTTGAATGATTTTTTTGACATGAGAAATGGGCAATTTATATACTGTATGTGGTTCTGTTTGCATGGATCAATAAATATGGTAACTTAGTACATATACAAGGTTTTGAAACTCTTCAGAAGACCCCGTGGAGAATATTTTTTAAAGCTGCATTTTAACTATCCAGCCCTCTCTTTGGGAAACACTGTTAAAAGGAAACACTTCTTCAAATGCTCTGCTGCAGAGTGTGAGAGTATGCGTTGCATTTGAAATGCCAGCGTGCCTCACTGTCTTTTATCACACTACTGCACATTACTAACTGTGGGCGAACAGAGAAAGGGTTGGGAATAACAAACAAAGTGTCTGTGCTACTCATCCATTTCAGGAATGCTGGGGGTTGTCTGTTAGTGACAGAACCAGCAAACATGAAAGAGAGGAAATTAAGACACATCACGCAAAGTTTGGTGAGAATTAGCAGATCAAAGGAGAATGGCAGGTGAAGTTTTTAGATTCATTGTCATCTCTTGTAACTCTGCTTGTGAGTTTAGCTTGATGCAAATAAGAACTGATACAGGAGTTTGTACTTTAGGTAAATGGTGTGGTATATTACATGGGGGTGTTAAATCATCCAAAAATCTGTCTTCATAAACATTTTAAAGCCATTAAAAGGACACAATCACCATAAATGTGGTGCATAACATAAACATAACATTCCAAGTTTAAAGAAGCAATTCAGTGCATTTTTATTAGTGTGAGGGAAAAATAAAAATAAAAAAAAAGAGTTTCTAAGAAATTGTTTTCACATTGATCTCATAGAAGCACTATTTCTCTGTTCCCCATAACCTTTCAGTGCACTAGGAACTGTGCACTGAAAGGTTATGGGGAACAAAAAAGCACCATTTTTGTCCCCCTTTTGTGAAGAACATCTTAACTTTTTCACAATAAAGACTCTTTTGTGGAATAAAATGTTGGATGGACATGAACAAAGGACCTTTATTTTTTAGAGTGCTGGACAGCTAATCATAAAACCAGTAAAAAATAAAATTCAGTTGGTGAATGAATGAATTAATCTTTAAAGTCAGATACAAAAAATGATTCAAACAACTTCCAGATGAGAAAAAAATTTGATTTAGTTATGAATTGTTACGTTCTATAACTTTAAAATGGAAAAATACAGTGTGAAACCAAACAGTAAACTTTATGAAACGGTATAAGTGTAGTTAACTCAAAATATACAAAAGTTAATTCTATTCATTTGAAAAGAGTTTTGAACTCAATGTTGAAGGTAATTAAATGCTTCATTACTTCAACTTAAATGGAGTAAGTTCACAGTACTCAAATAGGTTAGTTCTTCTTTGTAACTCAAATGGTTTGCAGCAATTGGTTTCCTCAAATGGTTTGAGTTGCCTTAACTTATTGGGTTTTACAGTACTCAGCTGGTTTGAGTTCTCTTCAATGATTGGGTTTTACTGTGCTCAAATTGCTTTGTTTATTTAAATGGATTTAGTTCACAGTACTTATTCGGATTAGTTTTTGAACTTAAATGGTTTGTTGCAATTGGTTTCCTCAAATGGTTTGAGTTACCTTAACGTTTGGGATTTACAGTGTAATAATAAAATATATGGTCATTTTCATATTTAGTAAAGGTGTGATCAAATTTCAGAGTCTGGCTTAGAATCTCATGTCATTCGTATTTCAGTGATCTGCTGTTTGGATAAATTATTTCAAATTGATGCATAGATCAATACTTAACCTGCACTTAATCTAAACCTCTTTTCACACTGGTTGTTGTGTCTGTCAAATCAAATCCAGCTTAACATTCTCAATTTTCTATTCACAGTTATAGATCTCCATGTGTGCATGAAAACACGGTCCAGCATGTTCACTGACCCATGATGAGTTGCAGGACAAACAATATCAGCAATAAAAAACAAACATAACCAAACAAAATATCTGTGGAAAAAAAAATCAGGTTCTGGATGTATTCCACTGCATCTCAGCAATCATATCTGCACATAAAAATGCTCATTTTATGTTCAGCATAAGCACATTTCTGCTAGCTTGCAGCAGTATGCCGATTGTGTCTGTCTTGGACAAAATGTTATTTGAACCAACACATTCTCTCATCTATACTGTCAGCTTAAGAAGCTTATAATTGACCACACACATTTATTGACAAAGCCCAGTGGATTTGGAATAGTTTAAGTAAAGCGGTTGGTGTAATTGGGTGCTTAAAATGTTAATAACTTATGAATTAAAGCACTTGTCAGCTTTTCAGTGTTGTGTACATAATCTGTGGCCCGGGCCTAGTGAGCATGAATGTTAATGACAACTATGGGGACTTAATTAAATGATTTTCATCCTTCAGAGTTGCTTAAATTTGGTGAAATGTGGCTCAACAACATTCTCTAGTTAACTTGGGACTACATAAAGTTAAGTTTCTTCTTATTTTATTATAATTATAATCCTCATCATGTCACATGATTCAGTCTGTTTCTCATCAGCAGATAGCCAAGGTGTGCTTAGAATTATTATTATTTCATTTTTGGTGATCACTTATTTGCAATGCACATTTCAAGTGGAGGAAATTGGGAACAAGAGGGAATAAATGTCTAAGAAACTACCCTTAGGCTGAAATGACACCTCCAATTCTTGCTTATTGGCCCTAAAAGTGTTTGCGATAGAAACTGTCAAGCTCTTGAAACAATGAAAATTCAGTCTGACATACAAAATTTCTTTTGTCCAAGTTTTATCTCTCAGGCACTATAGATTAGAAAACACGGTTGCAGAATATAGATGCTTCTTCTTCTAACGCTACAAAAAACATGACAGGATGTTCATCATTTTAACATTAACCATGCCAGTCTGGCCTATAGTGCTCTGGTTCAGGCAAATAGCCTTTGAAATAAATAAATTATAGAGGCTTTATATTGCATTTGGCATCACTCAAAACTAAACAGGCAGTTGCTGGCATGAATCGAGCACATCTGAAGCCATTATTCACCATTCTCTCTTGTGGCCACCCAAAAACAAACTACAAAGGAAGGCTCTGCATCCCGACAGGGTGCTGAATAGATAATTCCCTCTCTTGGCACCTTCTGAAGAGTCCGCTAACAACCTGGTAAACAACCCTACAACAGCGATTGTCTTTCTCCATCAACGACATAACCAGTAATAATGATGGTAACGATGCTTATTCATTGGAGCCAATATGGCGGCAAAGGGACAGAGCATTTGTAAATCAGAGGCGCACCTCCCTGAGCTTCACAAGGCCGAGTAGGGAATGTGGCTGCTGAGACCATGATAAGCCCTCCACCATGACACAGTTCCGGTTTTTGCTGTATGGATGGACAGTAAAATCCCTTTGCCCTGGGTATTGCCAGTCTGCGATAAGATAGTATGTAGCATTGGGGGAAACTGCCCAGGTATTAACCTGCCCATCTGCTTCTCAAAAGAATGCTGGGAAGCCCCAGTAGGGCAGCGGTGATGGGCGTAATCGGAAGCCAAGCTCATTTTCTGGGCCGTATGATAACTGCAGTCCATATAGAGGCAGGAAGATGGGCCCACGCTGAGAACTGGAGGATCTTGTGAAGAAGAGCTCACAATGTGGGCACAGCGGTGATGCGTGACCTACAGCCAAATGGTGTAAAAAAACAGCTCTACGCCTGGATTGTGCTCTTGGACCCATGTGTGTAGTAAAGAAACACTTCATTTAACACAAGCGACCTGAAATATGCCCTCAGAAGCCTGAATTATAATTCAACACGTCATCTTAAAAGCTCGATCCAAGTAAGATTACCCCAGGAATGAACAGATTCCAAATGAAAGATCACAAAATGTCAGTGTTCAATGACCACAGTCTGGGAATAGAAAAACAAGAGCAGACCTTTGATAAGTGGAGTGTTTATAATGAGGTGTCTGGATGGGCATTGTGTGCATTTGTGAGTGTGTTAGTGTTCATCGGGGTTGTGCGTGTGTAATCATGCATGGAGAGATTCACTGTTCATCGTTATTTTGCTTGACACTCACCGATGCGATCTCCAACTAGATGAGAGATAAAAGCGTCGAGGAAAGAAACACATTAAATACATGACACAGAGATGCAAATAGAAAAGCAGAGCCAGTCAATGTGTTAGCTTGGCCATGGAGACACATACACAAGGGGCCTCTCTTGCATAACAAAATAAGCAATCCTCACAGACTTATAGCTGTATTGGGCCTTATGAAATAAGCATGTGATTGAACACCTAATCACACACATTTTAAATAAATGCCAACTTTGTTTACCATTTATGCATTTTACATATATTATACATACATTTTTATGCTTTTAGAAATTGCTTTGCCCTTTTTCGCAGCATCAGTGATGATGATGCTTCATCAAATAAAACGGTAAACAATACATTTTCCAGACTTTGTAAGCTTCCAAACTGTGAACAGTATATTAAATTGAATGTTTAAAACTACAATCCTTAAAGGGTACCTATGATGAAAATCTTCTTTTGGAAGTTGTTCGGACAGAAGTGTGTGTAGGTATAGTGTGTCCACAGCCATATTGGGGTGATAGAAACACAATAAGTCTCCTTTTTTAAATTTCCTGACGTTAAAATAGGATCCAAATCCCTCCCATTTTGAGGCCCACCGCAACGTGACATAGGAGTGCGGTTTCCCCGCCCACTGAATTGATTGACAGATACGTATTAACAGGTCTCCGTAGTAATGTGTATAATCATATCAACAAGACAGGAAGTGCGGCAAAGCAATGATAATTGGGAAAGTTCTTACTGTAGTATTTTTCACAAACGTTACATGAGATCTGCTACTGAGTCACTGTGCAGTTTATCTGACGCAGCTGAGGAGATTAAGGCACAGAACTAGTAGAAAGGCAGAGAACTAGTATTAAATTCACAGGCAACAAAAACAGCTACATAATGTTAAAAGCAGAAAATTCTGATGTTCTAAGGGATATAATCAATAATCTGATAAGTGTTTTGAGCTGAAACTTTACAGACACATTCTGAAGACACAGAAGACTTATCTTAAATCTTGAAAAAGGGGTAAAATAGATGCCTTTAAAAAAAAGTAAAATAAACAAATAAATAATAGTAGAATAAAATACATTGATCAACAACACCTTTTTATAACTCCTTCATAACTGTCTAAATTCAGCAAAGAGGTGCTTCAGTATCATCTGTTTCCATGTTTTATGTGTATTCAGAGATCCTCCTCAAGCAGACCTTGATTTTAAAGACTTATTTGACTTACTTAAAGACTTGATTGTAATGGTTATTTGTGTTACAGTTTGCCTTCTATCAATTCGCACCATTCTGTTCAGTCTCCTCTGACATCAACAAGGCATTTCCCCCTCACAGAACTGACATTCACTGGACACCATCAATTTCTGACCATTTTCTGTAAAATCTAGACATGGTTCTGCATAAAGATACCAGTAGATATGCAATAAACATTCCATGTTCAAAGTCACTTAAGCAATTTGAATCTCTATTCCACTGCTTGGTTTGTACTTGAACAGATAGTCTTTATAATATATTCATGCCTAAACTCATTAATACACAGTAGTGACATGCTGGCTGATTCAATATTTGTGATAACATTTGAACTAGTGTACTGTATCTAATAAAGTTCTCTGTAAGTGTGTTTATATATTTTTTTCCTCAGTCTAACAGTTATGGCAATATTTCTACCACAACAAACAAGTTTGACCCAAAAATGTGAGTGCATTTGGTAACCAAGGAGACAACAATGTCGTTTAAATGCATTGAGATGAATGTTTCAATTTGATGTGTGGAGAAAAACATAATAAATAAATAAAAAACAGTGAACACATTTTTCTTTCCTCTTTTAATCTTTACTTGTCCACTATAATTAATCTGATTTTGTGAAATAAGACATAACATTATTTACTTGACATTGTATATTTAAGATATACATAAAATGCTAGCAATACAAAATAGCTTTTTTTATTTAAACGTGTACAATGTCATTTCCTAAGCTGCCATTTCAACAACAGAATGTTATCAGTCAGAATATATTCTTTTAGATGTGGCGGAAATTACCTCCTGAAAAAAAAGACCAAATTCTCTTGGCGCATTCTTAAAAATAAACAACAAACATTTTGTTTTATTGTTATTTTTATTCGTGGAAATTGTGATCATACCTCCTCAAAAACGCAAACACAAACAAACAAGAAGGGGAAAAAATTTATATAAAAACAACATATTATGTATACTATATTTATCCATGACTGCAATGAAAAAAAAACATCACAGAAAGGAAAATTGGCTCATTCTATATAACACAAGTGAACTCCAACTTTGGATTGACAGCCCACCAAAAACTATTTTATGTTTAATTAAACTACGGTACAAGAATCGCCTACCAGCCAGACAGCTAAAGAATACCCCCAAGTCATCAGGACAGTCTTCATGCAGATTAGAATTGCTGGCGTGTTTTCAGGGTGACCACTCAAAGTCCTTAGCGGACACACATTTGACAGCCAAGGGCAACGTCTCATTGAGCAAACAGTAATGAAAGGGAAAGTGTCCTCCCCTGAAGGAGCAGATCCCCAGCCATTACTGCCAAGGGCTGGCGATTGTTCTCTCTTAGTAATACGGTGAACCAGTCAGAAATTCAATATGCTATCTACATTCTTATTAGACGTGTTACTTTTCTTGGGAACTGGAGCTAGGTTGTGGCCCGACGATGGTGTCTTTCAGCTAATGGAAAAACAAGACCAATGCTGGAGGCCCTGAAGAAAAACCTCAAAAATGTTTTAGGGACAAGCCTTTTAGGAATTGTATAAATGTGTTACTATTATTGATTCGGTCACTCATTTGCATAGAAGTGTGGATTTTACCTAAAATAAATACATTTTTATTCTGAAGTTAAACAAAGGTCTCAGGTGTTTGAAACAACATGTGTGAGTAATTAATACTTTTCATTTTCAGGTGAACTAATCCTAACTAGTTTAATAGTTTTTTATGCTTTATACTTTTTAAAAAGTTTATAATATTACCTGAACTTTTTTTTATACCAGTACGAACAACAATAATGATTATAAATGTTAACCAGATCTGAAAAAAAAAAATAATAATAATAATAAATGGTAACACTTTATTTTGATGGTCCATTTGAGTATTATTAGACTGTCTGCTTAATATATTTTGATACTGCTCCTTCAACAGACACTTAACTGACTATAAGAAACTTTGCACGTACATGTCAATTTACACTAACCCTAACCAGAACCTAGTAGGGTTAGTAGGTAAACTTAGTAGGTACCGAAAGCTGGTGCCATTATAGCACCGGTATCTTTGTAACTGGTAAGTACCGGACCGAATCAGCATATGAATTTCAGTGCCTAATTTCGGTGCCACTGGTGCTGCGACAAGGACGCAAGAAGCATCAAGGGGTCCAAAGGCACACATAGGTACGCTTTGTCACACCATCTCTAAACATTTAATTCTAAACAACTTTGAGGAATACTGACAGGCGATGTTAGGCATTTGTTCTTGTTCCTTAGGGAAGCGAGGGGAAGCGGGTCTCTTCAGATCAACACGCATGATCATGTTCATCAAATTTTCTTCAACTAAGCGTTCTAAAGTGTATTTTACAAGCAAGGATTCTGACACAGCAACGTGAAGCAGATTCTTTACAAAAGTTGTGTGTAAGGGGGAACACGTCAAACTTAATGACAAATTTGAGGGCTCATGGAAACTTCAAGGCAGAGGAATGAAAAGCTTGTCTCTGAAAGCTTGCAACATCATCTGGCACTTTCCATGAGTACGTACATGGACACCAATGCTTTTTTTTTTCTATTTTAATATGTTTAAGACAAAACTCTGATTAAGACTCTAGACTACCATGTAAACAGAGATTTTTGATTTCCTTAAAGGACCTCAGACACCAGCGTCACGAAATGTGCGGTATCAAATTCCACCAGTCCTTACTTCATGCTCGCATCAAATACCTGGTTGTCATGGGGGCATGAATGAAATATTCCTGAATGAAATTGAAACTGCAGTTAAAGTCGAAAAATTAAAAATGAAATCCCTGAAATTACAAGAAACTCTGGAGGAAACATGGATAGCATGGTGACGCTATGACGTTAATCGATCTATGTACTATAACCTAGCGGCAACCTTCCGCTCTCCCTCAGGAAGCCAATACAGAAGTAACTGAAACTGAAATTCATGAAAATTCCGCTAGTCCTGGCTCCATAATAGAGCAAAATTCAATTGAGCCCACTGTTAGAATGGCCAACTTTACAGCAGAAAAAAAAGGTGTTTACAGACTGGTACAAAGAACGATTTTGGTTTGTATAGCTAATATTACCCTTCCTGACAACTGTGAGGGGGTGAATTTTTGTATAACTCATCTGTTTCCTTTATATTAGGCTATATTAAGTTTGCATAATTAGGGCGTGGCCACTTGAGTGACAGCTAGGTCTCGCTGGTTGCAGTCACTTCACCTCAGCGGACTCATGATGAATATGCTGAGTTCGGTGGCTATTCTGCCTATTTTTGTGTTGTTTTATGTGGCTTTACACAGTCAGTTGCCTTTTGGAGTTATTTCTTACAATTATCAGATGATATAGGATGCTGTATGCACTTTATTGTGCTCACAAACCATTCATGTGGCCTTGTTTCCCATGTGAGTAAAGTTCTATGCTTGTATACCATCTCTATAAATGTATTTCTTATATATAAGATTATTTAGCATTTATATTTTTCTTTAGACCTGTAATGCCCTCCAGAATCTGACAGATTGATTAGCTGTAGGATCCAGTCATCTGAAGCATTATCATACAGTGTTATGCCTGGATTTCATCAATAGTCTTGCATTTACTAACACAACACTTTATATCTGAAGTATTTGGATGTAATTCGCATTTTCCTCCTGTAGAAAAACGTCATAAGAACAATGCTTAGTGGCTTATGTGTTACAACAGCGTTTTTAAAAGTCTAAACACTTTATTGATATAGTGTACAGCCAAGCACATGTGGTCAGAACACAAATGAGTCACAGGTAATAAAGTATTAAGCGTTTTCCCAAAGTAAAGTCTGTCTAAGCCAAGTTCAAGCAAAATGCTATCTGGTGTCTGTAGCTCCGCTCACTCTCCGCCTCTTTGCCCTTGTTGGGAATGCCGCCGTGAGTGCGATGACACACGAACAAAATGGCAACGGTTGGCCGCACCTACTTGTGGCTTCTTTTGCAGTGTTCAGAAACCTATGGGTGACGTCACGGATACTACGTCCATATATTTTACAGTCTATGACTATAACATGTAAAACGGGATCATGAAAGGAACATTCAAAAAGCAACTCATGTAAACACCTTAATCATTTTATTGTCTTACTCAGATTAAGGCAAATCATTAGATTACTGATAACCATGTAAACGGTCACAAGCCAGACACTAGTCCAGACATTAGTCCTGTCTTGTCTTGTATGTTGTGCTCGACTCAAGCTTTCTCAGGCCGAGCAATCCTGTCTTAGTCTACGTCCCTTGTTAATGTTCTGAATGCATGGTCTCGAGAGAGCCTCGAATTTCCAAAATCTCGAATTTGAGTTCTTGTCTTTGTAGCAGGCATGTGTGCGCTCCCGAGGAGCATGTTCTCGCTTGCTCTCATATGTGTATGGCTGCATTCGAAATCACATACTTCTATACTATAAAGTATGCCAAGTATGCGAGCCGAGTAGTATGTCTGAATTCATAGCCTTCGAAAAACAGTATGTGAGATTTTGAAGTGCACATTCGATGGACTCTGCGCTACCCAATGATGCACCACGAGCGACTAATGAATAGGAGTGAAGAGATGCAACTGACGCGGATAGGTCACATAATTATAACAAAATGGAGGATGTAGTATGTCCAATTCATACTACTCACATTCATACTGTATAGAATGTAGTTTTCCAACAGTCAAGTAATATATTTAAATTCAAATGCAGTACCTACTGATTAGTAGGCGATTTCGGACGCATCTTTTGTTTTGTCCAGGGCATGCTGTTTTATTCTCAATGACTCAGTCTAGTTGGTTTCGGTTTCAAGTGGCGCTGGGATGGAACATACACGTTGCATGTGTGAGTGCAGGGTAAGTGTTTTCATTCATCGTTTACTCGTGTCTTGCTTTTTGTCTGTGTTGACATGGTGTAAGCACAAGGCTTAGGTATACATTGTGTACATGTTATCCCATTATTAGTTTATTCAGTTCACATGTTTTTGTTAATTCTTTCTCTTTATAGCTCCCTCTTGTCTGCTGTCCTGGGCCTGTTTGTCATAAGTCATTTATTGTCCTGCCTAGTCAAGTCTTGTCCAGCCCTGATCCCTGCCAGCCTGCCCAGTCAAGTCTGTTTCTTTATTTGTTGTTGTTAATGTTTCCCCCCTCTGGGTTGTTTTTACTACCTTTTATTTTATTTTTATAATAAAACCCATATTACTTGCTGCACTTGAGTACTCGCTCCTTTTCCCACCCCCTGACCGTGACAATAATGTGTTTTTAAATAAGCTTCTTTAAGTTTTTAAGTCGCAAACACAAGAAAAAAATAGGTCAGAATTAGCTTTTTTGACATTTGATTTAGTTTTGTGACACTTTCTGTTTAATCCATGCTCATACCTTATTCTATCCGTACACAGTCAAATACAGTATCAAATAATTTTGTGATTGCCTCTGATAATGGCTTCACTCATATACCGTACACTAGTATTCCACTTATTTTTCTGTATTGCTCTCCTCCTTTCCATCAGTCTTGCAATGGGAAGAGCTGTTTTGTGGTGTGGTCTGGCGGTGTACCACAAAGCCATTTATTTACAACCCTCTACTTGTGCTAGTGTAAATATTCTTCATGTGAGTAGACGCTGTCACCGAAGCTCTGCAGTTCATCAAAAACAACCCTTTCCTGTCAAGGACTAATGTGACGGCGTATATCATGCCTATGAAAACTGTGCTCGACGGGGGACCAGTTGTCCTCTTCAAAACCTTCTTCAAGTCATCAAGTCAGGGGAAGGTCTAAAAGGATAACAGAATCAAAACCCTGCTGTTGATTTACTTCTCAAATACAGCTGAAACTTAGAGCGAACTACTACATTGAGTCCTCCGTCTAATCAAATAATCCCATTGTCTCCCATTATCTGTCTTACATTCTCTCTGTCAGTGCCATGACTCATAAAAAGCTGTTATGAATCATTTGTGGCTGCATATTTAGCCGCCAGTCAGATATGGATAGTGCTACCGGAGACAGTGGAATCTAATTTGATGCCATTATATTACTATTGAGCTGTAATGAAGACTTTCTCGATATTATGAGAGTGGATTTTAAACCCTGTATTGATGGTGAGTGCTATCATTGTGAGGTCATGAGACTTACAATACATTGTAAACCTTAACCCAATGAGAATGTATAATACACCAGTCTGCCAGAGTTTTACAGAGGTTTTATTTGATGTGAAATATTCATTAGTCGTGCACAGCAAATGCAAGATGAGAAAAGCAGAGCGGTGAAAGCGGGACGGATGAAATGCATTCAGCCCTGACCCATGCCCCCTTCATAGAGCAATGGTTAGAAAGTAAGCAAACTGCTTTAATGAATCATGGTTCTTTTGCATTTTGATCTGCTTTTATCTCTTGTGGATGTGAAGAAATTGAATATTTAAAATTGTATGTGTTTTTTTTCTGGCATGACTATTGTTCTCTTCACCTTTTTTATTGGCAGTAAACAACTCACATTGGTTTTTCAGGTCATTTAGAAGAGTAAACACAATGACTTCAGGGGAAAGGGTTATCCTATTGGACAAGTGAATATCTTTGCTTTTGAATAATGAATAGCATGACTCAAGAAAGTTGAATAATTTGGAAAATGAAAACAATTTCTTTAGAAGTACAAACCAGTGGTTTTCAACCCTTCTTTTACTTTAACACTCATATAAAACTGCAAGCATCACCAAAGAAACACTTTTTTTGAACAATAATATTTGTATTCTATTAATATTACTTTGTCAGCTCCATGTCATTTTTAAAAAATGAATTCGAGAAAGATCTAAATATGCCTTACCATAATGTCACAGCAGGCTTTTTTATAAGTAAAACATAATGTGTACTCTGCTCAGTTAAAAAGCAACATAAACAAATAACCTTATAAACAAATAACTTTAACCTTAACAAATAACTTATAAAGAGAATAAAGAGAACAGGAACAAACCTTCCATAATCAACAAGTCTACAAGGTCTAAAGGCAGTTAGTGTAATTAGTAAATAGTTCTTCTGTTAAACGAAGCAATTAAGGATGTTTAGACCAGACTGGATGCCATTAATGGACAACTGAAATATTGTTTTTAGTCATTCCACTGAAATTCCTTAGCCAAAGTTCATCATCAAAGTGGTTTGATATTACCTCCCAAAACTGTTTTGAATGGCTGCGCTCCCAAAAAGCATGTTCACTGAATTTTAGCTTCACCTTCTTGGATAAAAGTAAATTTATCACATGAGAGAAAAGCCAATTTTCTCTCAAAAGCCACAGTAGTTTCTCATACCACAGAAAATTTTGTTTTTCTTTTAGGCTTTGGTGCCAATTTATCAGAAAGTGATGATTTTGTTCTCTTTGGCTGCATCCGAAATCGCATACTTCCCTACTATATAAGTGAAGTTTTACAAACAAATTTCGAGAGGAGCACAAGATATGATTGATCTTAGCTGCTCTTATCTTTAATCAGTAATAATCCAATCAAACTGATCCAAGCCTACAATAAATAGATCAATTTCACCCTACTGCCTTATCTTTGCTTTGGAAGAATTCCCCCTTCCACCCGTCTCCTCCTTTTTTTACTCCTTTACCAGGGGGAGCTCTCGAGACCTGCAGTTGAAGTCAGAATTATTAGCCCCCCTGAATTATTAGCCCCCTGTTTAAATTTTTCCCCAATTTCTGTTTAACCGAGGGAATTTTTTTCAGCACATTTCTAAACATAATAGTTTTAATAACTTATTTCTAATAACTGATTTATTTTATCTTTGCCATGATGATGATAATATTTGCATAGTATTTGACTAGATATTTTTCAAGACACTTCTATACAACTTAGTGACATTTAAATGCTTAACTATATTAATTAAATAATGTTAACTAGGCAGGTTAGGGTAATTAGGCAAGTTATTGTATAACAATAGTTTGTTCTGTAGACTATCGAAAATATATATAGCTTAAAGGGGCTAATAAATTTGACCTTAAAATGGTTTTTAAAAAAAATTTAAAACTGCCTTTATTCAAGCCGAAATAAAACAAATAAAAATTTCTCCAGAAGAAAAAAAATATTACCAGACACTCTGTTAAACATAATTTGAGAAATATAAAAAAAAAAGAAAGAAAAAAAAACCAAAAGGGGTTTAATAATTCTGATTTCAACTAATCTCGGACCCCCTTACTTGCTAATTGACCAGGCAGGAGCCCTGGGCTCAATCATCAACAAGCTCTGGGTTTTCTCCCATGACAGCATGCCAAACCTGCTAATAGAATCAAGCGATATCTAAGTGTGAACTCTTGAAAGTATATCAAAAAAATATTTATGTACAGGATGAGCAGAGTAGTATGTCCAAATTCATAGTATTCAAAAAACAGTAGGCGAGAAGTATACCTGTATTAGCTACTACTTCTGGTGAGATTCTGTAGTGCAGAATTCTGTAGTGGGAGGCTATGCTATCCCATGATGCCATGCAAGAGAATTCATGAAGGGTCAGTGAAGTGATGCAACTGACACGGTCACTGTCCAAATTCATAGTATTCAAAAAACAATAGGCAAGAAGTACCTGGATGAGCTACTACTTCTGGCGACATTCTGTAGTGCAGAATTCTGTAGTGGGAGGCTATGCCATCCCATGATGCCATGCAAGAAATTCATGAAGGGTCAGTGAAGTGACGCATCTGACACAGGTAGGTCATATGATAATCACGAATGATGATGTAATGCATCCAAATTTCATGCATACTATACTTTGATCTTTGGATCATCAGGCTCATCCAGGTAGTTAGAATCATTTTGCCCACTAGTAAATTCATTCCATCTATATTCTAAGTCTGTCAGGCTTTATGTTTTTATTCTTTTATCCCTTACTTGATTGCACAGTAACACTGAAAGCTCAGAAATTATACTAAACTGTGTTCATGCAGAAATAGTGCACCTCTTGAGGCCTCCAGAGGAGTACACACAACTCCAACTATCTAGTCTCTGTTAGCCTCACCTCCCATAAACCTCACTCCCATCAAGGTCACAGCACCAGTGTAACTCCTCCAGTTTTACAAGACTGGCTCAGAGTGGGATTTAAACCGGTGTCTCTGGCACAGGAGGCAGGTGTACAAGGAAGCTTAAGACTGCAGCTCTAGTGATAGATGCTAGTGCACCTCTTGATGTCAGGGGAGTAAGCTTTACTCACACATCACCTACTGGCTGGCCTCTGTTACCCTCACCCTCCTTTAATCCTCACTCCCATCTGAGCCACAGCACCAATGTAACCGCACCTCCAGTTCTACAAACCCCACACACAGCAGGATTGAAACTGGTGGGAGGTGGAATAGGAGGGAGCACTGACTTACATTCACCACCCTCGAGTAGTCACCAGGTCGGTGCCTGGAGCATTAATCCCACCTCCTCCCTGGACCACATATTTCTTTGCATTCACACAGTCTATTGGAATTCTAAAGTGACGCAAACTGGCTGACAGCAACATCAAGCATGGTATTCAATCAATAACTGGAGGATGTGGTGATCAATACTGTGTTATTGTTGCGAGTCGTTGGTTTTGTGATAACAGAGCTGGAATGTAGACATACAAGTTATACAGTTGAAACAGCAAAAGGGGTGACAATCACTATATGGCAACTTGTATTACTACATATCACCAAGGCTGAAAAAGAACAGAACATACCACACAAAAATGACAAGCAAATGCTACTGACATTTCCTTTCTATATTACCTTTGTAGCACTTTAAAATACTGTGCCAGTGATCTGTATGCGCCCACTTCATAGCGTGTAGTTCCTGATGGCCTGGGTTAGACCCTGAAAGTAGGAGCTACATAAATTTCCTCAAAAAGTTTTCCTATAAATTAAATTATTAGTTCTAGTGATGTGAACATACCAACAAGAGTATACTTTCACCAGTAGTTCTAGGAACTATGAAAAGTTCCTCTAGTGTAACCACAGTTTCTAGCGTTTAGTTTCTCTACAGGACAATAAGGTTTATTTACTTTACAGTATATAGCTCCACCTCTCCAAAAATGGCATTATTATGGCAGGGGGAAAGCCATCAGGAATCAGTTTATTAAATATGTAATTTATATAAGTAAATACAGAATTGTTAGGTTCTTTAAAAGGTAAAAAACTGTAATTGGAATATTAGGTAACTAAAAATTTGAATAATTGCTTTGATTACCGCTGAAAATTGTAAAGAAAAAAAAAGCACAAGACACTGTCAGGAGAGTGAGAATAACTTCCTTGACATCTAATCATTTAGAGATACATCACTTCTCTCATTGCTGAATATTACAGCTGTGTGTGAATTTATGCACAGAAGGCCATTCGAGCTCAATTACCTCTCGCTGGGTGAATAATAAGCAGTGTTTTATCTTTTTTTTTTTTTTTTTTGCACCGTCCTTCCGTCTCTTCAATCTGTATTCCCAAGCAGACGCTAACACCAGTCGCACAGGTCCAGCTCAAAGACAAAAGATAGAGCTGTAACCATCTAACCGAGTTTGCTTGAGCAGATGCAATGAGACTGGTGAGGTTTCCATCGTATTTTCACGGGAGTTGATCTTGACTGAAAAGGATCGTCTGTGAGGGTAACCCACAAAGCTGTCTCCTCTTAGCTACAAAATGAATCACAGACTTATTGTAATAGCCTTCCTCTGTCACAGAGCACTTGTACCTGTCAAAGCATTTAAATTGCAACACATTTCAGAGGGGAGTAGCGGGACCGGCCCTGCTGTGCTTTTCCGGTAAAAAGACCCCTGAGCTGTGTTGCAGTTTATTCTAAAAATAGGCCAAGGATGATCTCATGTCCCTGTTGATACAAAGAACAACTAATTAAGGATTAGCAGCAATGATGAGATCTAATGCAGCCACTATTTCATACAAATGATATTGTTCCCCAGTTGCAAGAACATAATGTGCAATGCGTAGGTAGTGTCAACAGTAATACAAGGTATAAACACCTCAGGGTAGGAGATCATTACCACTATCAAGTACATTTTCACATCTGCATCAAACAAATATTTGCGATATTATTCAACTTTGTACTTTATGAATGAGAATGCATAATTTCATATGATATAGGTTGGTTGGTTGGTTGGTTGGTTGACTGGTTGGATAATTTTGGTAAATCAATTAAATTCCTGTTTATTTCTATAGCGTTTTACAATGTAGATTGTATCAAAGCAGCTTAACATAGATGTTCTAGTAAATGGAAACTGTGACAGTCAAGTTTTCACAGTTGAAGTTCAATTTAGTTCAGTTCAGTGTTTTTTCATTTTCACTGCTGAAAGTCCAAACATTGAAGGCAAATCCAATGCGCAGCTCCACAAGTCCCAACCAAGCAAGCCAGTGGCGACAATAACAAAAAACTGCTCCCAATGACATCATCCACTAAGAAGTGACTAGAGTTGGGTGTAGTGCATTCCACAGTAGCGCGTTACTGTATTCTTACATTTCTGAGGAACGCAGTAATGCTAAATTAATTACATTTTAATTTTGTGTAATTTAATCACAATTACTAAAGTCAGTGTAATTGCATTATTTGCGTTACAAATATAGATTTTAGAAAACAATATTTGCTTTTTTAAATGCACATTTTCAGCTGCAACGTCAGTTAATGAGCATTCGCTTTTGAATTGCTGTGGAAATACAGACATTACCTTGATTTCATTGAGCGTCAAAAAACAAAAGTTTTACTGTGAACTGCAGTCTAGGTCCAGTCTCAGTCTCACGACATGCTCACGTGTTCCAGATTTCATGTATTCAACGTTTGAGCATTAAGTGTTATCTCCACAACTGGAGACATACAGTAGTAGGCTATGTGTTTTCCCTAATATGACTGTCAATATTTACAAGTAGGGATGGGCGATTTGGCCTAAAATCAAAATCTCAATTAATTGAACATTTTAACTCGATTATGATTGATGAACGATTATTTTCTTTATTTATTTATTTATTTTTTTGCCATCATAGTTCACTGACAAGTTTTGTACAGTAAATGTGCTCACATATTACAAGTGAGAAATTTTGAATGAAGGGTGCATTAAAATAATTAAAGTAAACACACTATCTTCTATCTATTATTATTTATTGAGCATCAACGTTGAACAAATGAAATTAAAACACACATTGCCTAAATATAACTCGCAATTTTGGAAACAAAATTATTTTCTGTGTTTTTCATATTAAAAGTGGAAAATAAGCAGTATCTCTTCTAAATAAAATAGCTCTTGCATATCCTGTAAATAATATTTTAAACATTAATATGTTATAATACTAATATATTAAAAATTATAAATAGTTTGCATCTTCTGTAAAACAAATAATGTATTGTAAATAATTATTTTAATATAATGGAAAATATGCCGTCTCAAGGCATCTCTGGTGCAGCTTGCAATCATCGTCAATGTAGTGCAAAGTAAGGCTCAAAAATGGATACTTCGTCCTACTTGACCAGAGATGACAGTGGAAGTATAAACCAGCCTCAACAGAACAGGGTCACGTGACTCCCCAATCAACTGAAAAAAATCGTCCTGGAAAAACTTTTAGTGATTATAGGTTCTAAACGGCAATTATGATTACTTTTCCATTAATCGCCCAGCCCTATTTACAGTCCCGGTATCCAGTTTTCAAAGAGAAACAAAACAAACAGGTTTGGAACAAGCGAAAATTAAGTAAATGATAAGAGAAATTTAAGTTTTGGGGGAACTGTTTCTTTAAATCTTTTGAATTTGTCAAGTTGTGTGTTAAACCCATTGTAATATTTTTTAGTGAATATTAAACTACTGAAAGAGCTGTAGTTCTTGTATTTTTTAGGTTTTAAAAGTAACTTTAAAGTAAAGTAAAATAAGTAATTTGATTACTTTTTACATGCAGTAATAATTAATGTAATCCAATTACAATTTAATAGTAGTAATCAGTAACTTGCAATCTATTACTGTAAGTAATTTACCCAACATTTGATGTGACTTTCTCAATTTAATAAAAAATATATCTTGTATATCATTTACAGAAATGGTTATTTCAGTGAAATGATGTATATATGACAAAAATGACATGTACACATCATCTGAAAGTTGAATAAAAAATAAATGTATAAAATTGTGCATGTGTGGTTTGTTATGGCAGGACAACGTTTGTCTGAGATACAACTATCTCAAAATCTCCCGATATCTCAACTATTGGAAAATCTAGAATCTGAGGGTTCAAAAATAGATAAATAAAAAAGTTAAATGAATATTTTTTTTAAAGCAAAGTAAAAATCATAAGAACTACATAGCATGCATAACAGCCCTGCGCCGTTGTCTGTGAGACATTCATTTTCCTCATGGTTTGTGATGTGATATGATATGATTCAAGATCAGGTTGTGATCTCATAAAACCAACTTTCTACGTTCCCTCTCCCACCTTACATTCTACTACGACAGGCCTTCCCTTCATTTACGTATTTATCTGTCTCAAAGCCTCCGTGACCCTTGCAGTTAATGGATTCCTGTGAGAACATGACTGTTCATAAATCAGTAAGTCAGGCTGTGTCTCTGTTATAAATGGAGTGATCCAGCTTGCTCGCATCACTCATGAATCTTCAGGGTCAGGGGGAAGCAGAAAAAACATGAACAAGGGAGATGGTACTGGCTATTTATCTCAAATCCGAGCTAGAATCAACTTCATTTGGCACAGAAAGGCAAACTGAAAAGCAAGTTGTTGGGTCATTGAGATGACAAGCCTTAGTCTTTTATCTTCAGATACTGCTCAGAGTAAAGAAGTGCTGTAGGGAAGTTGTTCTCATTCTAATGAACTACTTTGTCCTATCTTAGGGCATTTTAGGGTTTTTTTTTCTAGGAAGCATCAATTTAGGAGCCGTAAGTTTAATTTCTTAAATCTGAAGAGTGGAATTTCAATGTTAACACAGTTGTTTGCATCCCAAATTGATATGAAGAGAAATTCGTTAGTAAGTCATTGGTTGATTTTCAAAAAGCATGTTTGCTAGTTTTCCCAATAAATCTAAATGAAATTTACATGACTATTTAGCAAAACCTGCAATTGTGATGCACATCTTGTTCAGAATCACGCAGATTAAATTGTCTGCAATTTTAGCGTAGCTTGTCAGTGAACTACGGCTCTGTGTAGTAAACACTGCTCAATCTAAAAGCTGGTGCTGGAGATTTAAAAAAAATAATAATAAAATTAAAATTAAAGATTTCTTAAGTGCTTGAAAATTGCATTTGATTAATCTTGCAGTCCAACTAATTTGCATTTTTATATACAGTATTTCTGTATGACATTGACTACAGCTACATCTGGGGTTGCAAGCAAATTCTAAAAGTTATAATAATCTATAAGTTTTTAAACTAATAATTAAAGTTGATTGTTTAGCAGTGACTGAAAAACACGTTGTGGTCTTCAATAACACCCTATTTTAAACAAATTGGTTGAATGAATAACAACTGGAATTCACCCTTACACTTGACTCACTCAAAAAAGCATCTGCATCCCAAACCATATACTCTAACATCCAAGCAGATTATTATTACCGTATTCTAAATTATATGCACTTCACAAGACCTAAATGTATCCTATTGTCTGAATGTAATCTGAGATATTACACTTACCACATTTGTGTCATGCCACCAAACCATTCGGCATTAAAATAAAATGTATATATGGCTTACTATTTACTCACCCTCAAGTGGTTTCAAATCTGTGTTTCTTTATTCTGTTGAGCTCAAGAAGATATTTTGAAGAAAGCGGAAAACGTGTAACCATTGACCTCCATATTATGATAAAGAAATACTATGGAAGTCAATGGCTACAGGTTTCCAGCTTTCTTCAAAATATCTTTGTTTGCATTAAACAGAAGCAAGAGAGACAAGCCAGTTCGGAACAAGTGAAGGGTGAGTAAATGATAACAGAATATTTAGTTTTGTACGAATGGCCCCTTTAATTGCATCACCTTATTGCTATTCATAAAAGTATTTTTGCTTATTTAATCAAGAGTTCTGTGAACTCAGACATGTATGCAATTGTACATGCAGCCACTGACATGTTTTGGTCCTGAATGAATCAGTCCTTCAAATTAACTGGTTGACCAAATGCCCCAATTCAGTCAGTGGCTTGTTTTAAACAATGCGGTTGTGTAAGTGATTTAATGACTCTCTCAAAAGATAACATCTGTATCATAAAAGGTGCTTATTGTGATTATTCATACATTCGTTTTCCTCTGACTTAGTTCTTTATTTATTTATTAATTATTGAGGTTCGCCACAGCGAATGAACCGCCAACTATTTCGTCATCCGTTTTATTCAGCGGATGCCCTTCCAGCCACAACCCAGTACTAAAAAACACCCATACACACTCACATTCAAACACTTATACAGTACGGCCAATTTAGTTCATCCAATTAACCTATACTGCATGTCTTTGGACTGTGGGGGAAACCAGAGCACTTGGAGGAAACCCACACGAACATGGGGAGAACATGCCAACTCGCCACAGAAATACCAACTGGCCCAGCCGGAACTCGAACCAGCGACCTTCTTGCTGTAAGGCGACAGTGCTAACCACTAAGCCATCGTGCCGCCAAGAGGTCATTAATTTTGCCTTTTAAGATTTTAATATGTCCATATGCGCACTTCAAAATTTAGCATGGAGTAAGTCATCGCACATGTAGTTTTTGCTTACTCATTTGTTCATATTTCACTCAACTTTGGGTTTAAACAAAACAGGTTATAATTAGTGTAATTATTTCAATATGATTATATTATAAAGTGAGTGTAATTATAAAATGAGTGTAATTATAAATATACTCATTTCAATAATGATTCATACAAAAGTCTCTTGTCTCCCCCTACTGGTGTAATTGTTGGTGTACTGGTGTAATTGTTTAACTTGAAGAAATTTCATCTCATGATTTAGCCACTTTACCTTATGTGCCTTATATTACCTTCATTTTTTTTCAGTTATGTAAAACTTTTGATATTTTAATGATGCGTTTATATGTATGCATATATTTCTCGTAGTCACATTTTCTAAAATCAACCTTTACGAAGTACAAATTCAGCAGAATTTAAGCAAATGCATAATCACGCATCTGCTATTCTTGCCAAAAGTAGGGAGGAGAAAACGCATTGGCCTCGTGTTTGTTACTTTTTTCTCACTGTCCTGGATCTCTCACCAGTGCAATGGGCACCTTAGGCATTACATCCTAGGATAATGTCCAAATTTACTATTCATCAAGGCTTTCTGTCATAATCAATTCATTTCCAAGGGGGCTACATTCACTGATGTGTTTTTAATCTCCCCCTCCAGGAACACTGAACTTTGTCATATCCAATTATACACCGTGAGTCAGCCGTAGATGTAGTTCACTTCGCCCTGTTACACACACTCACACACACACACACACACACACACACACACACACACACACACACACACACACACACACACACACACACACACACACACACACACACACACACACACACACGTGTTTACCTGTGTTGACCCTTTCTTATTCATCCTCTGTATATGTTTAAACCGAAACACTGAGGAAATGTGTTCAGGATAAAAAAAAATACTGTGGTTTCAGTTAGAGGACAATTCAGATCTTCCTTCAGGGTTTTAGAGCTGTTTGTATATCCATGTAAAATGTACACATACTAAAACGAGTGGAGGCAGATATGTTTTATATCAGAGCTGTCAGATCTATTTGTCAGTGTCCACTCAATGACTGTCAGAGCCTCAGCTGAGCAGACAGAATTCTTCCTGTCAGATTGAAGCAGTAGAAAGCCTTATATTCCTCCTATGGCAGTGTGAATTGATCACCTCCGAACCACACAGAAGCCAGCAGGAAGTCTGTGCCAGCAGCAGCACTACAGTGCAAAAATATTTTTAATGCAAAACCCATATGGTTTCTCTGCTTGTTTTACATTAAATATACCAAAATATAGCAAACATCTCAACATAGATGTGTGTGCACTGCAGTGATGCAGTATAAGAAAAATTCTGCCTCTTAAAAAATCTATTCATTTCGTGTCATGAACATTTTAGGGTTTATGCATGAACAATAGCAGTCTGGATTAAAAAAGAAAAAGCACATTGGTTTGCTTGGCATTCACGCTGTCATTTTTTATTTAATTATGTATTTTTTAAGACATTACGTACCAAACATATAACATTATGTTTGTGCTGGGTTTAAAAAGCTCACTTTATGCGTGTAAATGCAGTGATAGTATTTTTTAACAGCTGAGAACTCTTGACCTGCTTATAAAATATGCATAGGAATCAAAATAAGGCAAGTATTTCTCTGCGAGGAGACGTTTCTGATGCCTACTGTATATTGAGTTGCAATGCAAATAATAAGAGAACAACCAGCTATTGTATCCGTGAGTATTTGGCCCTTTTAATGGAGACATCTTGTGACGTCAAATCTTGTTTTGTACATTTAAATGATTTTGCCGAGTTCATATGTCAATGTCAGTCATAGTTGTAGTACTCGCATGTGTCTGAAGACTTAAAGTAATATGGGATTTCAGAAATAATACATTGCTGATTCCTTTCAAATCAATTAGAGCTATTCATTTTTCTTAATAATTTGTTCATTTTACTTTGTAATTGGCATGGATGATTCTGTAATTAAGCTTTTACATCACAGAAACCTTTCATTGTACAGAGGTTTCTTCAAGGTGTTTCATACTTTCAAAAATGTCTTCATGCAGCCTAATTTTAGAAACAGGAGAACAGGGGTTCCCAAGCTCAGTCCTGGAGGTCCGGTGTCCTGCAGATTTTAGCTCCAACTTGCCTCAATACACCGGCAAGGATATTTTTAGAAAGCCTAGTAAAGCTGAGGTCACACTGCACTTTTTTCCCCATAGATTCCATTCATACACACCTGAATGTGACAGACCAGAAACGCAAGCTTGTGCGACAAGTTTCACAGTTAGCTGCATTGCAAAGTTCAAGCTTGGTGAACTCTGACCTGCAAAATTGCGTCACATGATTGCATGAGACCAACTGAAGATCAAAATATGACCTCTCTGGACAGAAATGTAAAATATGAAGCAATGTCTGATCAATTCAAGAGTTCACACTTAGATAATGCTCAACTGTGATAGCAGGTTTGGCATGCTGTCCCTGGAGAGACCCCCGAACTCGGAGATGGATGAGCCCAAGGTTCATGCCTGGTCAATCACAATAACCACTTAGCCACCATGATGCCCGATCATGAAAGAGGAGGAGGGAGAAAGGGGGGGGGGGGGGGGGTTCCAAAAACGACGATAAGGAATGAAGTTTAGGCAGGATATTTATAGTAGTTTTAGAATGATCTGATAGGCTAGCTAATGATTAGCGATGAGGGTTAGCTCTAGTCAATCATATCACATGCTCCTCTCGAAATTAGTTTGTGAAACTTCACTTTGTTTAATCCTGCCCCTTTTTGCAGCACCGTATGACAGAAATTTCTTCCCATAGACTTCCATTTATACGCATGCGAATGCGTCAGACCAGAAACGCAAGGTCATGCGTCAAGTTTCGCAGGTTGCTGTGGTGCAAAGTTCAAGCTTGGTGAACTCTGACCTGCGAAATCGCATCACTTGACTGCGTGAGACCAATCGAGGATCAAAACATGATCTCTCTGGACAGAAATTTAAAACATTGAGCAATCGCTCTATCGCTTTTTTAATGTCTAAACATCTTGTTTAATCCCGCCCCTTTTCGCAGCGCAGTACAACAGAATTTCACACACACAGTCCAGTGTGACCGCAGCTTTAAAGCCTGATTAGCAAGCCCAGATGTGTCTGATTGGGGTTGGAGCTCAAATCTGCAGGACACCGTACCTCCAGGACTGAGATTGAGAACCCTTGCCATAGAACTGTTCTTAAAAACTCGCACAAATAAAGATACACAAGCTGTCACTGCGGCAGTACCCTTTTCAATGCCTACATGGATCTTATCTAAACATGGCACCATTGCAAGACCAAGAACATAACAAGCCTTGTCTGCCTGAATCCATGTACAGTTTTAATTCAGAAGCTACATTTGCTTTTTAACAGTTAGATCTGAAGTGAGAAGTCAGCGCTTGTTTCATGACTCCAGTATTGCGATCTCTTGCCATTTATGAAAGACTAAAGGTTGCTTTACTCTCTCTTCTCTCTACATAGCCTACTTTTTAGTGAAGATCCCTCTAAAGAAGCTTCTGAATTCGCCAGCCTCGGAAGAAAAGTTCAGGAAAAATGCAACCATCTTTCATAACTGCATTCCATACTCCTGAATTTTTATACAGTATTATGAGTATGCACAGTAAACAGATGAATACTTTAAAAAGAAACCCTGTATATACAGATTAATACACATCCATAAACAAAAACTCACCCTGATTTTCATAAAAGGTTAAATGCATCCAATGAAATTTCTAATGAGTGCTCGCCATTCTCCCGTTAGCGAAACGCTCCGTTTTAACAAGGACGGTGAATTCTAACACTGTCATCCTTTTTGCAGGGTAAAAAAAGAGCTTGTCAGAGTTCTGAGAGAGCTTTTGGGCAACATGAATAATGCACTTCCAGCTACAGGCCTGGTGGATGTGACTATACGCACAATTCAAGAAGAGCATTGATAAAAAAAAAGGCAGTGTTTTGACACTCCAGCTCCAACAGATGACAAGTTCCTACCAGTGGCAGAGAGCTGGTGAAAAGGTGAAAAGCGCTACTAGAAGTACAAGATCAGAGCGATTCTACTGAGTATCAAAGTCAGTCCAATCAAGCGCTCCAATTATGCAGCTAATGAAATGTCAAACACTGAAATTCAGCGCCTTAAACATGTCATCAGAGTGACAATTAGGTCAGAAAATAAGTTTGATATGCCTGAGAGGTGGTTTGAGAAAGTATTGGCTAATTAACCTTCAATGATTGATTTGTGAGGGAAGGCTAGTCATGCTAAGAGCAATTCTGGGATGATTGGATCATATGGCAGATCTGTCATTTCATAGAAGGAAAAAAAAAATCAAATAGAACAAAATGAGCCATCCAACAAGGACATTTTGATCTGGATGTAGCAGAAGTTCTGCTTTTGTGTGCTCTTTATGGTTTGGCCTGTGATGATTCAGCAGTAAGAGATGTTGGCGCCGTTATTTTCCTTTGATTCGGATTCTCTGTGGGAAGTGCGAGTACATCCATCTGTTCCTCCATCACGTCATGTTCCTCTCCCTCCATCTTCCTCTCAATAGATCACTCTGTCCTTTTCTTTGTAAATATCAAAACATGCTATTTTGCAAAGGTTAAAATGGGCTAGAGTGATCCAGATGGGCATCACGACAGTTTGTGAATTGAGTCAATTTAGCTTAGAAAACATGTATTTATTTATTCTGTGATTTATTTTGACTCAGATATCTCAGTTATTTATTTTGCTCAGATATCTCGACTTCTAACAAAATTGTGTTTCTGCTTCAAAACGTTGCTGATATAATAGTTTAAACTGTGGCTGTTCTAAAACGTGGCTGTTCTAAAACTACTTTTAAAGATTTGACAGAATGTTTTGATGGAACTGAACAGTAGCATACATCTTGAAATCTGTAATAGGCTACCACTATTGACCCTCATTGCTGGTAAAATAACCAGTCTATTAGCAAAGCCTGATATATTCCAGTAGGTTTGATGCGGACTAAACTAAACTGCCTGAGGCCAGTTTTACTTATTAAACATTCCCTTGTGAAATCTCACTGGGTGCGAGATGGAGAAAATGAAAGCACATCAGTACAGAGGAAAAATCAGATGCTCAGGACATAATCTTTAAAAATGCTACTTTACATGTAGCAAATATATGACAGGTTTGTGATACAACAATTACAGCGGAGCATTAACTAAATGCTTATTTTCCATTGAGCGAATCCACCCATACCATTGTTCATCTATTTTAAATTATGGAACAAATTTCGTTTGCTATAATTTGTCTTTTTTTTTTGTATTTTTGTTGGTCAGTTATCTACAAAGTAAACACAAAAAAACAAACCACATTTGAGGTGAAGTTCAAAACAAGTCTCCTTTTATGCTTAGAAAATAATAATATAAATAAAATTACAGTGAAATATTTAGTTTCAGAGTATCCTATATTAGGCTAAATAATTTTTACTGTTAATGACAAAAATATCCATTGCTCCCGTCTGTTTCACTTTTATTAATTTAAATCAACTACTTTGACCACAATAAGCCAGGTTTTACAAACTATTCACAGCACGGAAAGTATTCCCTCCAGAAGAACTTAAACTCGGTCATAAAGATGAGAGAACAGAAACTCATTGTGAGAGTGATTTTTACAGAGCGCGGTACATCGTGTTTACGCAGCCTGACACTTCCAAAACTTAGCAACACAAAGGGAAGTTAAACTTAGCAGCACAATCAGTACATTGAGGATCTGCCTTTTCTAATTAAAAATTTCAGGTATGCTCACTTTGTGTGTGAAGAGCAATCTACTGATTATTTGAACTAAATTAAACTATCCAAGTAAATAAAAAAAAACAAAAAAAAAAAAGAGTGTAAAATTATAATACCAATGATATTTACCTGCATATAACATTAATACTAATGCATTCTTCATTCGAAACATTCTTTAATTCAAAATTAAACCAGGCATGTCAAACATTAGGTTTAAACTGGAGCTTATTTAATATTAACACTGTTGAACTATTGCTTGTGTGCTACTTAAGTATACAATGACACGGGTTAAATATAAAAGGGATAACTCCTACAGGGCATTTTGCCTCCATATCTTGAATTCTGACTGAATTCTAATAGGCTTTATCACACAGGTTTAAGAGTAAAGCACTGCGTCTCGTGAACTGCATGTGTATAAGTGAAGTGAATGCAGAGCACTCTGAAACCTGTTGTGATTTTTTATGTATTTTTTTGTCATTTAATTTGCAGACTTTGTGTTATGCCATAATGCAATACTGATTTTATTCTGGTAGATACCATATTGAATTCACCACGGATGAAAACTAGGCTGTAAAGGATCGACCTAACAATGGTTTTCAAACTTTCTAAACTGTTCAAAACATTTTATGGAATTTAGCACAATAAAACTTTTGGGAAAATGTTTCATTATATGAACTGGCATGGTCTACAATTTATTTCATTACAAAATCTAGAGATCTATCTCTTAAAGTCCTTAAAATCCTGACCAAAATTAAATATGGTACCACCTTAAATAAATGTATCCATATCCATAGCCCATAGTTCTTCCACATAAAAAAATCCCTACTTAACCCCTGCTAATAGTGTACACCTTTCTTATATGAAAGAAACAGCTAGCACCAAATGAACTAGCCATACAAACCATAACGATGTAGATCATTTTCTGTGTACACTTGCATGCTTCAAGATGAGCAAAAAATGGACAGGAGATAATTAACACACTCCTTGGCTCCTCTTGATGAGCTCTTTTCATTAAAAGCCCGAAACAAATGATCTGCCTTCCGCATTAGCATACGGCGCAATTCGCTTCCGTGACGGCAAACAAACCATTTGCCATTTAATAGCCCTAAAGAGCAATGCGACTGTTGTGTGCTCACTCGAAATGTGCAGCTGAATTAATTAAACAAATCAATTAAATAGCAAAAGGTGACGCCGATTATTAATGAAGTCTTCCCATGGTTGCCTGCATTCCCTTCCTTTCTGTGCTCCATGTTTCAGTTTCGCATTCATCTGATAATGACAGAGCTGCACTGATACCCTCAATAGGATTCGGCTCATTATTTGTGTGCTTGTGTTGTGAATGCTCGGTAATAGTAGGAATGCCTTGTAATGACCTTTACGAGCCAGCCATTCCATTTTATATTTCCAATTAGCACTGCTGTGACTCATTTGTACTGTGTGATCAGGCACACCCTTGTAGGCCTTTGAATCAAAGCAAAGAGGACAAACACAAAACATAGAAGCTGCTGCATAAGTCATATAAGGTTGCAGAAGATATAGGAAGCCTTTTTTCGTATTGAACACTTCACCATTTTTCTTAGAAAACATATTTCTTAAGATGCTGTTGACAAACTTTTCACCAGATGTTGGTTGCAAACAAATAAATCCATTTGTGCAAGAAAAACAAATCTAACTAGTTTACAAATAAAGCTATGTGTAATAAAATGAAATACCACATGGAAAACACACTGAACCCATGAAGAAAGGAAGGTGTAGAAAGGCAGTGAAAGCCCAGACAGCAGCTGAAATCTCAGTAGTTCTTCAGCAACGCTCTGACCTTTATCATTGTAAATGAATATTAGCTGCTTCAGTCCAACATCTACATTACCAGGATGATGAAGATGACACCAGGGTGGACATTTCAGCAAAACAAAGATCCAAAACACAGCCAAGGAAACTTTCAAATGGTTTCAGAGAAAAAAAAGCAAGCTGTAGAATGGCCCAGCCAATCACATGACTTGAATCCAATAGAAAATACAAAAGATCAGCTTTTTCTTTAAAGATCAGATTTGATAGACGAGACCCACAGAACCATCAAGAGTTTTACACTGTTGAAGTCTGTGATTTTTTTAATAAATAAATAAAACCCAAGCAATGCATGTAGCTTCCTTCTCCATATGAGAGGTGTCCTTAAGCTAAATCTATTTTTTTTATTTTATTTTATTATTTTTTGAAATTTTTTTTTTAATTTTTGACAATTTGTCAAATTATAAATATTGTGACTGAAAATCAGGCTTATTCCACTAAACACTGATTTTTTAAATAAAAACACTGGAGCTGTGTTGTCAAAGTAAACAGATTATTCTCACTGTACTGTCATGTACAAAATAAACAAAGTATTTATTATATTTATTAGTATTTATTAGTCTTTATTTGCATTTATATACCCAAATTTGAGCCTGAATTTTTTAGCTGTATCCAGAAATATTAGCATTAAACACATTTCCAGGCAAACAAATGTAATGGTTTTAAATAACTATAAAGTGCTATAGACCATTTCAATGTAGTGATGTCACTGGCCCATGGACATTTATTGTCCAGTAACTGTGACAAGAGGCAATCCAATCATATCTCAATGTTAAAACAGCTGTCATAATGTTATTTATCAATATGGGGACCTTTAGGGATTGTCGGGAGCTAACGAAATTAAAAATGTAAAACAGGAAGTACATTAGGACCATTGTTATTAGGACCATTACATCCCTCAAAATTGTCTATATAAATAAACGCAATGTTATGTTTCATGACCTAAGTGCCAAATTTCATCTCTATAATCAGATGCTTAACTGCTAATTTCTCATTATTTAATTTTAGAAGTACGTTTTGGTTTTTTTTTCTGTATGAGACAATAGAGTGAAGTGCATTTATCTAAATGTCTCTCTCAGTAGCTCTCAAAGAAAAGCAAGTGAGCTGCAAAAAATAACAGCGAGTATATCAAAGCCTTAAATAAATTAAACAATTCAACATTTCAATTAAAATATTTCAATTTAAAAGTCATCAGATGTCTCAGTGTATGGTTGTTCATTGTAAATTACTGGATGGCTTCAATTGTTTTTTAAAACAGTTAAATTACATTCACCACATCTCATTACTGTATATCTGTTAAGTTTAACTGTATATCTGTTAAGTCACTGTAGGGAGCTTTTAAATTCAATTAACGGGTTATAAGATTGAATTATTGCAGTTAAAAATTCATTTGTAATCATTTGTAATGCACAGGTTTAAATCATCATCATCGATACTTTCCAAATACATTTCAAGTATCTAAAAGGAATAGAAATTGGACTGTCAGACTGTGCTATCTTCGGTTTTTATTACAAACGTCCTCACACTTCCTTGATAATTACCACGGTCTGGATCAATTGTGATCGATTTAGTCAATCAATTTTGGGGTTGAACGGAGGCCACTATTATATTAGATAGTGGTAATTTTCTTCCTCTCATAAAAGGTATTACATTGTTTCCCAAAATATGGATAATATGGATAGCTCATAATTCACAGTGCCATCTACTCGATTACAATAATAATGATATACTCGCTTGATTTGAACAAGTATCAGGGATTGCAATGGCAAGAAATGAGAAACCTTAATATACTAGTTTTCCCATAATAGTATCATTTATTTTCTAAATGACCAAATTTTACCCCAGAATGTGGTGTATATATGCATGAAAATATATGACTTAAAGTTTGACGACATTTCTTTTTGTAATAATGTACATTAAGATTAATGACGCATTTAAGTAATTTATTATGTTTTTTTAATGTTGTTATTATTATGAAGTATAACAGCTAATGCCAGTTCTTACCGGGCTCTCATAAGTCAAAAAGCATTGCAGTTCAATTAATTTCCTTTGAAAATCTGCACCGCAAAAGCCTTTCTAATGACCAAAGCTTATGTGGCTAGCATTCCTCTCAGCCCTTTCTTTTTAAAGCAAACTGGCCTTTCAATCATTCGACCAGTTTCCCACTAATGATGACATACACGCTTGTCAGTCAAAGGTCAAGGTCTAGCTGGTTGGCATAGCCCATTTAAACATTGCTAGCAGTTGCCCTAATGGCACCATTATGGGGCAAAAAAAAGATCCACCCACACTCAAAAAAAACAAACATGTTTCTGACAACATTACTGCAAAAATTATACAATGCCACTAGCATGTTTCTCTGCAATTTCAAAAAGAAGTGTCAATATCATAGTTTTTTTTTTCAAAAGTATTGTCACATTGGTTTATGCACATATTAAGACAATTTGAAAATCCAATGACAAGTGAACAGTGCTAAAAGGTAATCCTTAATCACAACTGAAAATAATATACCACCTATGCTAATTCTTGCTCTAATGCATCCAAGAGAGTTGAGAGCATGTATGTAATCATGGTAAATGTAGGTTGAACACATATGAAATACTCATGATCCATATGTGATTTTAAAGTGATTGCACACTTTTCCTGTAAAAAGCTTACACTAAATTGTACCCTAAATACCTTCAGGCAGTTTTGTTACACGTTTGTAGTGTTGTAAGGTTTATTTTCTATAGACCATTTCAATGTGGTCATGTCATTGGCCCATGAACATTTCCTATGTGTTATCAAACTATTTCATAACTGTAACATGAGGCAATTCAATCATTTAATGTTAAAACAGATATCATGACATTATTTCACAATATGTGACCCTTTTTGGATTATTGAAAGATATAGAAATTAAACATTGGGACCATTGTTTTAGTTTTCATCACTCAAAATGATCTCTTTAATGACATTAGGTTATTTCTTTGCATATATCGCAACTTTGCATGTAGACTTCTTGAAGTGTCAGATATTGTAGCTTACTAACAAAGTTAATCAATAAAACATATCAATGGCATAATTTTTTTGTCAAATGACGTTGTTCAGTTTTTTCATGACAATGAAAAATTTAATTTTGTGCAAATAAAAATCGAACTTGGGGCGGCACAGTGGTGCAGTGGATAGCACTGTCGCCTCACAGCAAGAAAGTTGCTGGTTCAAGCATTGGCTGTGTCAGTTGACATTTCTGTGACGAGTTTGCATGTTCTCGCCGTGTTCGTGTGGGTTTCCTCCGAGTGCTCCTTTCTCCCCCACAGTCCAAAGACATGCGCTATAGGTGAATTGGGTAAGCTAAATTGTCCATAGTGTATGTGTGTGAATGGAAGTCTATGGGTGACAATTGCTTTCTGATGTTATATTGAATGCAAACACAATGACATCAAAATAATAAAATAAAATATATTTAGTCTTGACTTTTCGTGTTGATCTTTAAAACGAAAAGTATATAATTTGACAAAAAATGTTTAGCACTTTGCTTGTTTTATATCTTTTCTGACAACAATTTCATTTGTGCATTTGACTTTATTTTTTATTAATCTTTTTATTGAAAACATTGAACAAGTCATTTGATTATTTCATTTTTACCATGTTCTTTAAAGGTGCAGTAGGTGATCTGCCAAAATGCTAACGAGTTAGCATAATATCTTTGAAACAGTCCCAACCCTGCCATCCAAACCACACATTAAAGATGACAGCAGACAACTCACTAGATCATTCACCGGTTAGAAAACTTTATAGTACTTTATAATACTACAATTCTGAACAAAAAACTGTATTAAATCTAGCACGTTTTCAGTTGTGTAGCAAGCAAACCTTGGCATAATGGTCTCACTCTCTCATCCACGTTGTCCTAAAGCGACTACTGTATGCTTAGTGGTTGGCCGGCAGCGTACAGGAATTACTCTTATTACAAAGCCATTTTTCCATATTTACATGCTACTACAGACCGAATATTCAGAGTAGCATGGTAAACAATATAGGGAGCACGTCACAGGTTGTCACTGTTCAAAAATGAACCAATGTGAATAAAAAAACAACTTCACCTCAGTAAAGCAGGCTAGGCTTTAATAGCAGTACTTACTTATGTTTTGTTGTTAAACTAAATGTAAAATCTAGCTGTGATTGTCTCGTCTTTACATGAACGCGCAGCGCACATGCAAGCGTGTACACGCAAATGGCAGATGCGCCGTTGTACAAATCTACATTTGTTGACAGACAGTTTGGGAATTTTCAGGCCGACAATACTTAATTGGATGAACATTTTTTAGTCCTATGCATTACCCAGAATATAAAAATATACATATAAATACATTTAGATCATTTACTATAAATCATTATTATTGAAATGTTAGGAGACTTTCAATCAGTACAACAAAAAATGTTTTTATATCTTGTAACCATATCTTGAATCTAGTTGAAGATTGCCATATCGCCTCACCCTGGAGAGACATTTTTTCCAGTATGCCAAGGAACCAATAATTTTTTGATCATCAGCGACCATTCAAAATCTATTTTTTATTTATATATTTTTTCCACAAATGAAATACATCAGAAGTGACTGGAATGAATGTCAATGTCAGCTGAAATCTCTCTCTCCAGGTATTATATATCTCCTTATCATCAGTTCAGGCAGTAATTAACTTTCACTGCAACCAGAGTGCTTAGAAATTACTGCTAGCAGCTAGCGGTTTATTTCACCAGACGCAGCTACATTTCACTTTCAAACTGCACTACATCATGCTGAACGGATAATTCTGTAAAATATCTTATGAAATCTGATTTATCCATTAATAAATGCCTCAGGTGACTGCATGTATCAAATTATTTAAGAGAATTTCCATCCTGGAGTGGCCAGTGATTGAATTGAAGACAATGAGAAAGACAGATAAAAGTCCTGTAAGCAATTTAGCCAGTGTTTTATAGATCCTGCATGCAAATGAGGCTGTGATTGACATAAAATGTAATGACAGGATGTTGTACATCAGGATGTGGACATATGGTGTTTAATTTGACGTCATGGGCTGTTGATTGTAGAACAGACTTGATATAAGCTTTGGCATAAGAGCTGTCAAAATCTCTGTTCCCAAAACCTTTTTCACAAAGTTTCAGCGAAGAAGCAAGGCTCTTTCATCCAGATTTTCATTTTCTATGGTTACAAAATGAAATCTTAACAGCTTTCTGAAATACTTTTTCTAAGCAAAATTGTTCCTTGCATGAAGTTTACAAAGAAAGCCACAAAAGCCAAACTCTGGCTGCTATGAGATCCAAGTGTTCATCTTTCTTGTGTGGTCTGCAAATTAATAATGCATGCTGTTTACACATGATCAATATAATCTCATAGTGGAGAAAGCGGTAAAACCTTTCAGTCTGATTGATCACGGTTAATTGATTGTTTCAATTGCTTGTTGGATTGATTGTTATAGTTATCTGCCTTAAAGCGGTGTTGGAAGAATCAGCTTGTAAAAAGATAGCAGAAACATTGGTTACACAAAGAAAACAACGCAAATAAAAGGTAATAGGAGACAGCCCTTTATTCAACACAATCACGTAGTCTAGAATTTGTCACAGTATGTTACTGCAGCACAGCGCTGAACTGCTTTAACCTCTCAGTCGATAGAATCTAGTTGTGCAAGACGACAAAGACAAAGCTGAGCCAATATTAGATCAATTTTGTCCATCAATGAAAGTTCTAGCATAAAAATTTGGTCCACTCTTATCCACATACTAAAGCGAATTACATACTTATGAAACAAAAACTCTAAAACTGGTTTATACTGTTAAAAGAGGCTGCTAATCAGAAACAGTTAGTTTAAATCAGTTTGTAAGTGAAACCTTCTATTGGTTTTGAGAATCATTCAAAACCATCATTCAAAACCAAAAATTCCTTGTGAAATGTGACAAATGTCTCCCACAAACAAAGCTGCTGAATGGATTGCTTATACAGTACAATATTTTGAAACTGCCTATTTTAATATAATATTGTATTACTTGTATAAAGTCAAACTGTAAATTGAGTGAGCAACAGGCACTGTAGAAGTTGACTGCCTAGGTTGTAATATACTGTAATATTGCCTAAAATGTGCAGTTAAACTATCACACTTGGTCACTGATTTCCAAATTATACATAAAAGTCCAATTCAACACTCCAAACATATCATCAGAATTGATATAGACACCAATTGCTCCCTTGATTCTCTGCATGTTTAAGCACTGATGCAGATGACACAGAAGTGCATTCCAACAACGACATCAAAGAGATGGTGTAGGGGACCACAACATTTTTGAAGCTCTCAGACTATAGGGTAAACCCTTTGAAGGAATTAGGGCATACGCATGAGGCCTTTAGTATGAAACAGCTTTGAACACAGCAAAAAGCGAAACAATCTCACATGAATTCCCATTTCCAGTTATGTAATCATCAGTTTAACTTTAAAAGCAAATAAAGGTTATAGAATAGTTATAGAAAATATACTTAGTTTATTAATACTGATAAAGTATTAATATGCATAGGGTTGCATATAATTGTAGAGGTATTTTTTGTACTTGTCTTCCAGTTGGGTACACTCAGAAGTACTAAATAAATCCAGTGTTGTAGTGAAACTACAGCATTGTGGATTTTGGTTATTTTATTGTATCTGATCTTAAACTTATAGTTTCTTATAGTCATTCATGTTTATTTCATGCCATCCACTATCTTTTCAAAAGGTACACTTTTTAACTTTTTAGGCACTAATATATACATTTTAGTTACTAATATGTACCTTTAAGATAAAAAAAAAAACTTCACTAGAAATTATACACTAAAGTATAATTATAATAGAATTTTAAATATTAGTACCTAAAGTGCACATATTAGTACATAAATGCTTTTATTTCTGAAAAGATACAGCACACCTTCTGTCATCTTTACTACTAGTAATAGTATCAAACAAATATGGGTGAACATCTTGCATCTCATGTTCTCACTCCATCATTGCTTTAGCTCTGGAAAGACATCAATAAAACAGCTTGTAAACAATGTCACATACAGTAGCATTACTTTACATAACATTACCTCAGGCAAGTCATTCAGTGTCAACAGCTCGATAGACACTAGTAATGTTAATCAATGGGGTTTTTTTTTCACTGCTAATTATAAGACATATGCATATACAAAATTATGCATTTAACAAATTTTTAAATTCTGTAATATTGAATAAAATGTTCCAGATATATTCTTCTTATATATAAAGGAACTTTACTGTTATTCGATAAAAATTGGAGAAGATATTTGCAGCCTTTTACTATTAAACACTATAAAAAGTTTCACTTTGCATTTATTGCAACTGCATTGCAGAGAACAACCAGTGTGTCGCTGAAAGAATGAAATGCATACAGTGCGGTTTTAGAATGACATAAGGGTTTGTCAATGATGGCAGAATTACATTTCTGAGTGAAATTAATCTATAAAGATAAAGCGATAAACTCTTCTACAGAACTGCATTCAGTACATCTCCTTTACAGCTTACAGGACACATTTGCATACTGTGCCTTTCTGGAAGTAACAGCTGTCAGTTTGGCTTGTTCCCTATATTTACTTTCTCTCACCTTTTCTATGTAGTTCTTCTGCTGTTTGTCTCAGTGGAGACTTGATAAAGCACAATGCACCTGTGATCAGGGATTACGCACTTAACATCAAGTGTTACTTCCACCCTTACATGCTGTACTGCACTTGCAAGGATAATCCCTGAGGCTCGGCTCTCCAGAGATGCAAATATTTATTCATGATGCCAGTTGCACGACAGGCAAAAAGTAGGTTAAAGTATGTTTTCATTGAGGTCTAGTGACAATTAAAATAATGTAGTCATGAACGCAGTGCTGCTCTTCTGGTCAAGCATGTTAAATATCTTGAGAACACACATGGATGCACTACATAATTGAATTTATGTACAGTATATAGAACATTTCACAATACATATTGTTCAAGCTTGACAATAACAGTGCTTTATAATACTTTCAGTGAGCCAAAGGGAATAGGGGAAAGAAAAATTTCCCTAAGCTCTAAGTAAACGTGAAAGGAAAATAATTTCAGAAATTATTGAATTTATTGTATATCTATCTATCTATCTATCTATCTATCTATCTATCTATCTATCTATCTATCTATCTATCTATCTATCTATCTATCTATCTATCTATCTGTCTGTCTGTCTATCTATCTATTTCAAGTTTAAGCCTTGAGAATAAATAATCTACAAAAAAAATTATATATAAATACCTTGAAAAGTTTTATATGAAAGTAACTGTTGTAATTGTTTTTTCATGACTATTGTAAGTTTGATGATTTTATCTTATTACTTAATTTCTATATATTTTTTTATGTTTCTAGTTTTATGGTTTCAATTTTACTCATGACAAACGACCCTGGAGAGTACTGACATAATTTTTGGAGATATTAATGAAGTTAAACCCTAAAGCTAAAGTCAGGGCCCGACATGTCTGTATTTGTCCTTGCTTAATACATAAATTTCCATTTTCACATTGACAAAAACACATCTGCACAGCGCCACTTCGCTCTATGACATACCTCATTAAGCATTCATAACCCATAGGAATAGACAAATCTGCATTTTTTTAAATAATTTTATTTTGGATGTTAATATTGTCATGTTCAGAGTTATTACAACATCATTTTTACCCAGGGGTTGGCCCCCTCGAACAAGAAACCCAAAGCAACATGCCTAATTACATATAATTAAGCCCCAGCTTTTTGGAGAGCAATCTCATATTCCCTTTATTGTATTACAAATGGGACCATTACCTCTTAACAAGGAAGGCTCATCTCTGCAAATCAGGTTAGAGAGATCTTTTCCAATTCACAGCCCTCTTGTTAAATGTGTCTAAAATGTCATTAGGACTCTTCAATCTCATCTGTGTTTGTTTTAGAGCACCATATGATTATGGAAAAATCCTCACTGCCGCTGCCATTTCACAGTGTGTGGCTGGGTTTTCAGAAGGGATAATATGGTATATTGAAAATGATTTGAAGCGAACCGAGACGTCCTCCATTTTCAGTCGAGCATTTCAAATGTACGTTTGCTATACCTGCATTGGTTATGTGTCTCTTCGGTATTAACAAATTATGAATTAGAGGATGCAAGTAAGGTCATAATCATTTGAAGTGAACAACATTGGATAAACAAATGCAGCCATAAATAAGGTCAGTGAATAAATTTGCTGAACTTGGCAATAAACACAAATGAGGCGAGGAGACAAGTGCTCATATTTTGGGTCATTAGGGAGCTGAAAAGTAGCTGAAAACATACAGTATATTTAAATAATTATATAACCGCCATAACCTTTCATAGTTAGTCATGCAAGAGCTCATCTGTTCTCTTCAATGACTGTGACACAGTTTCTACCTCATTAATCTAAATAAAACTCTGAGAAACAGCCAAACTTGCTAGTAATTTCCTACCATTTACTGCCATTATAAATAAATATAAAAATGGCAATAAGCCATCATAATATCTTACATGTTTTCTGAACTTATATGTAGGAAAACACAGATACATACTGTACATATACACACTTTATACAGCATATATATTTTAGAGGTGTAACGATAGGGGTGTTCATGCCCTCTCACAACGAATAGTCAGTCCAGATGTGCAGTAACTATTAGTGGTGCATTCACACCAAAGGCGGCGAGAGCGTCAAGGTTCGCTCTGGTCACCCTGGCAACAATGCTGTCTGACTGTACTGCTTTGCCGGCAAGAGCATCAAAATTCGCTACATTAATCTCGTATTTAAAGGGGCCGTGGCAGCAAATCCATTCCTGCATAAAAACATGCTTTCTAGCATGAAATTTTTGTTGATCAAATTCATTTAACTATGAAAGATAAAGTTGTTGCATGTGGTGTGGCTTTGCTCCACTTATTCAATATGGGTACATGTCTGAAATATTCTGAAGCAGCAATACTATTGTTAGTATGTTAGTAGATTCCTCCTTTTCTTTTTAAGTATAAAAAATAACATTAACGCGCATCAAAACATCATAACTAATTGGAAATCCACAATAATCGCAATAATCAAAACCTTAGAAACAACTGTGGTCTGAAAGTTCACAGGACTGTGTTCTCTGGACTCCTCAAGCAGTGGACCTTTACATTTTAACTGGTTGACGCTGAACTGCGTTATAGCTCATTACCATAAAGTTGACTTGATTTCAACTCTCCTCGATGCAAATTCTGGCGAACACTTGGCGCTGCTTGACGCTTATCAACGCTGGCTCCCATTGAAAATGAATGACTTTCGGCTACTTTGACGTTCTCGCTGCTTTTGGTGTGAATGCACACACAGTTAGACATCTGAATGCATCTGAAAACGTGATACTGTATGCAGCGCTCAGAAGTGGTTGTACTTTGTTGCCATTGTCATGACAACCAGCTACCCTATAAACAAAAGCGCAACACTAGTCCCACATCTGAGTTTTTCTGATTGGTCCACCGCGCTGCTGTGGGTGAAAGTTTAAACCATTTTATAATTCACAAGGTTTCTAAAAAAAAGCGGTGCTGCAAAAGACGCAAGTGCATTATGGTCACGCACCTCAGTCAAACGATGAAAATATGAGATACCACGGTCTCATCTTGTAAGTTTGTGAGTAAGTGAGTCCCCTCTCTACATACAGAACAGTAGTTGTCCGCTGCACCTGCTGTTATGGATGAACACAGTGCTATAATATTCATTAAATATATTTCAGTCAAGCTTAATCATAATTTAATACACAATTATTGTTTTTCTGTTGATTTAGGAGAGGGTTGAGCTTAATCTTTGAAAGTTTATTACAAATTATAATTATGGTTTCCTAATTATAAAGTTTTATTTTTCATTATTGTGTTAATTTTTTACTTTTGAATCACAAGAAGTGCTTCAGTTCTGCAGATCAATGTGAGAAAACACTTCTGCCTGTTCAAATAAAACACAAAAAGCAAGTATTGGAGATTTGTTGCTTATTCCTGTTCCACCATACCTGCACCAAACCATGACCGAGAGAGATATACAGCGATGGAGAAAATTGAGTTTTGTATTACATTTATTACATATTTAATTAAAATGTTGATATTTGTTGTATCCTATAAATGTCAGATTTATTCCCAGTTTTAAATATAAATGTTATCATTTACAAATTCATTATTTTATTTTAGCATTTTTGCTAACCCAACATTTTTTGTATTAAGAGCTTAAGCAAATGTTACATCTGCTTTGTGTGATTATCAGTTATAATGAAACTATTTATATTAAATTTATTAAATGTTATTTTATTACAACTATAAACAATCCCCAAAATTTTAAATATATTGCCTAATTACCTAGAATGATCTATCATGTGAGCGATCTAAATGTACAACAAACTTCCTTATTTCCTGCACATTATGCTTCCCTGTGTTATACTGTACACCTTGAATATGACATCCGCTATCTGTGGCCATCAAGGGCAGCTTTTATGACATAACAGCGAATAAAAACGATCCATATTGGTAAATCCACAGCAGCATTGATCGTGACCACGCAGCTTCAGCCCCAAGCAATTATATGCCACTGTTAGTTTGTTGATACAGTAGCGTCAGACCTTTTGGTTTGGAGCTAAACCACTATGACCCAGAGGCAAGGATCAATATGATGTATGGATTTCACTCACTCACTCACTTAGTGAGGTTGAAACACACATCCGTGTCGGTCAAGGCCAGTCATGCTCATCCAGGTCTGTTGTGTTGCCATCGCCTCATTAAAAATGAGACACAGTGCAAAGGTTTATCGAGTTTCCAGACCACTACAAAACAAATACAATTATTCCAATAAAGGTGAACTATTATGGAGAATTCACTTTTGTAATGTGTTTGAAGCAAACACAGATCTGTGGCTGGGGCGTGACTAAACAACCAGTCTCGTAAAAAATCCACACACTCTTTTTTTTATATATAATCTTCATAAATCATAAAGAGTCTTTAAACTATTTATGAAATCTTAGCAGAAGTGTATGTGTTGACCATCTTAGAAAACGATGTTAACACTGATTCATTCTAACTACAACTAGCTACTTTTTTAGGCTTTTAGGACTTTGGACACTGAAATCTTTATATGCAATTTTTTTCATTTTCTTATGCTAAAAATTCAATATGCACAGGAATCTTGCACATTAAGTCAGATGTGTATTATTATTACTTTTTACAAATTTATTTAAAATTACAAAACGATTCAGAGTCAATTCATGCAGCGATACTTTATTCTAGCGTTGGGCGATAAAAATCAGTATCGATATTTATTGAGCGAACACAATTGTCAATATCGATAAAAGTGTAAGGGTGTAAGTTCATCATTTCTAATGGAGGCACGTGACTCCAAGGTCACATTTTCCAACCACACCTAGTAGAAAACTTCTCAACTTTTCCAAATGCCTCGAGCACACCGCAATTCATGCGAGTAGAACTAACCCATCTGCTTCACACTTTATATGGAATATACACATTTCAGTAATAACGGCAGACTAATTACCTCAAACAAATTTTCTCCATAAACTTGCATCGGAGCTGCAGCAATGGTTTCTCTGTTTGTCATCTTCTGAGAAAACGATTGATAGTTGCCTAGTTACAAAAGACGCCAGGGGAGCACGAGCGCGAGCGCAAAGCCCATTGTAAATGGTCAAGGAAACCATGTGCGCACGCTTGTTACTTCAGGTCAGAACAACTACACATGCAAAAATGAGTGCTGTGTAGCAGCAGTGAGTAGATTGCAAATAAAAAAGGATGTAAGGATGTCCCCAGAGGGGCCTTTATGTTTCTTTTTTTTTCTTACATCTTCTTGCATCCCAGCCACTACCACCCCATCTTAATTTTTTTTTTTTTAGCATAGGGGGTAACGTAGTCATTCAACTTTAAAATTTGTAATGTTGCAGTATGTATTTGAATAATGATGGTTGGTTCCTTTACTTGAAAACTCAGATTTGATTATCATAATTTGTTTTGTTTACAGAGTTTGAGGTTTACCGTCTCTTTAACACTGTTTATTTTATACCTAAAATGTATTGTTAATAATATTCAATAATTATTGATATCTATTGATAAGAAACATGATATCATGATACTTTTTTAGCAATTTTGCCCAATCCTACTTTATTCTCCTTGCTTTTCTTCAAAAATTAAAAAAATAAACTAAAAATATTGTGTCCATCCAGTCCACTGCACAGCAAGGAAGGACAGTTCACCTCCTTATCAAAATAATTGTGTGGGATTATTCTGAAATTGAAAGTTTATTTTAGGAAATAAGTGGCATTTTGATACTTGTGGTACTGCAGTTAAATATCACAAATTTCAATAAACTAATCATCTTGATCAGAGACTGGCAGTATGTCAAAGGTATGGAAACACACACACACACACACACACACACTCCTGTGCACGCCAGGCATTAAAACCAGTAGGCGAAAGCAATGGTTCTTAACCTCTTGCCATGTTCTGTCTTTATATAAAAAAAAATGCTTTGGTGTTCCAATTGACAGCATCCTGGACTGGCTTTTACTTGTAAAGTGGCTCTGAATTGTCAAAACAACTCAAAATGCTTTTCAGGAATAAAAAAATATTTTTTTTATTTTATTTTCACAAAATAAAATAAACCATTGAAAATGGCCAAATTTCTTTAAAATCTGCACCATGTTGACATCACAGGAAGTGACATGGAAAAGTACAATCATACTTCATGGCATGTTGGTGTATCATAAATATTCATAAGATGGCATGTCCTCATTCTATGAAAAGATGCTTTGCTTAATTGTCCATGACAGCACATGTTGCTTCACTGACAAATGCTTCAATCTTTGGGATTGTGTGCATTAAGGAAGAGACACTTTCATGGATCAAAAATGAGTCTTTGTTTTTGATTAGACCCCGAGGCTTGAAAACATAAACAATTAATTCACATTGAAAGTCTTTACCATTCCTTGATATAACCTATCAAACGGCTTATATAAATCACAGAAAAAAATGAGCCTTAAATATTAAGACACATTCATATCTGCATTTCTTTGTGTATTTCTTTTGAATTCTTAGAAACTGAATCGGTTCGCAAAGCAATTGGTTCAATTTATTTGAAGTGCTTTAGTTTTTCTATTTGAAATGCTTAGTTTGTCCCCTCACCTCTTTTAACTGCATTAAAGAAAAATAAAACCATCTGAAATAAAGATTCTATTCTGAACTGCCTGAAAGGAGTCATTAATAAAGGGTCATTCACACCAAGGATGACAACTAAAAACTACAGTTCTAAAAACCATTCAGAGCATTAAGCAATAGTATAAATAGCAGAGATCAGACCACATCTAATGATATTGATGTACAAAAATTATAATGTTGGAATGACTTTCTGATAAACAAAAAAAAAAAAAAAAAAAACAAAGGCCGATCAGAATCCCTTCAAACATAAAGGGCGCACACATTTAGAGCAGCAAACAAAATTGCAGGGCAGCTCACTGATGTTAAACCCTCTTTTCAAATATGAATATCATGCTGAGGATAAACTGGACATCTATCAGAGCAATATTGCCAGGCAACTTTGGAAAATTACGGCATCAGTGGACAACCAGGTGAGAGAAAGGATAACTAAATAGGGCAACTGGATCCAGATACAATTTTGTTTTCCATTCTCAATAGGAAAGTAGCCAAGCAACATCGCTCTGTAATATTGCCCGTCAATACTGCTTTAAAAGTTGCCCAGTGTATTATCAGCATTAGGCTTTTAACATCTTTGTGCTTCCCCCTTTGAAGTTGCAAAAAAAGAACCGAAAAATAATCTACGAGTTTGTTTTGTTTTTTTGTCTAGAAGGCAAGAGAGATCCAAAACAAAATTAGGATACTTTAGCATAAAAGGGGTTCTTTAATCTAATAAAACTGGCCAATTTTTGTTACACATCCATATATTTAGAAAGAGTCACAGCTGCCTGTGACTGACAGATACACTTGAGCAAAGTGATGATCATTTTTTTCATGCTTAAAACTGCTTTCGCACGTCAAAGTAAATTTTCTACATGACAAGTAAAATGAGTTTCTTGTCAAAACAAATGTATACAGATCTAAAAATATTTTGCATGTTGGTGAGCTGCCAGTGTATAATTATGTGGCTAAAGATTAGCATGAATTATTAAATGAAGCATTTCCCCCCAAAGCTGTGAGGGAGAGACTGCCAGATGCCCAGTGGCTCAACAAAAATTCAATAGCTTTGAATATGAATACAGGAAATACTTTTTCGTTGAAATACGTGAAGTGGGAGCCAAATTTCTTTAAAGAATCTGAGGAGTACTGGCAAAGAAAGTACCACGATTAAAAGAAAATTATAAAACACTTTTTTTTTCTTTAATGAAATTATGTACTAAAGTAGTCGCCACATGTTGGTGAACAGCAAGGAAGAAGCCAGTTTAAAATTTCTTTGCAACCTTGAGAAATGAAATGTGCAAGAGTATTCAAATTTATTCAGACTTTTTAATCTTTTTAGCATTTTTTAAGTTTCTAAAAAGTACTACTAAACATGTTGAACATTGCCTTACTGAAGAAGTTTTCCTAGTTGGTTTATTTATGTAACCTATATATATATATATATATATATATATATATATATATATATATATATATATATATATATATATATATATATATATATATATATATATATATATATATATATATATATATATATATATATATATATATATATACACACACACACACACAGTTAAAGTCAGAATTATTAGCCCCCCTTTGAATTTATTTATTTATTTTTTATATTTCCCAAATCATGTTTAACGGAGCAATGAATTTTTCACAGTATGTCTGATAATATTTTTTCTTCTTGAGAAAGTCTTTTTTGTTTTATTTCGGCTAGAATAAAAGCAGTTTTTTATTTTTTATGAACCATTTTAAGGTCAGAATTATTAGCCCCTTTAAGTTATTTTTTTTTCGACTGCCTAAAGAACAAACCATCATTTTACAATAACTTGCCTAATTACCCTATATCTGCCTAGCTAACCTAATTAACCTAGTTAAGACTTTAATTGTAACTTTAAGCTGTATAGAAGTCTCTTGAAAAATATCTAGTAAAATATTATTTACTGTCATCATGGCAAAGATAAAATAAATCAGTTATTAGAGAGGAGTTATTAAAACTGTTACGTTTAGAAATATGTTGAAAAAAATCTTCTCTCTGCTAAACAATTTCTTATGCATTAATGCTTTTAAAATTCTCATACAGTCAGAGGCCAAAAAAAAAAAAAACATGCAAATGAAAAATTATAATCCAGACATTGCCTATATGCTTGCGATGTGACTATTGCAAATGATCACATTGCAGTATCGATGCTGAAACAATATATTGTGCAGCCCTAATATACACACACATTAATATAAAAACACTCATCACAATTCACAAACCACAATTCAGACTTATTTTCCTGCAAAATTTAAGCTTTTGTCCTCTTAACTGTGAGATTTGAAATTATAAATCTAAGACAAAAAAAAAAAAAGTTAATTTGTGAGTTGCAACAAAACATTTTATTTACTATTCAGTGGCAAAAACATTTATTTTTCATTCCTCATTGCACATAGTTTGGATAAACAAGATTTGGATTGCTGGATAGTTCAGGCTATCGTTGAGGCCTGGTTCACTGTAATGTCCTGATTATTCCAATGGTTGCTTTGAATGGGAATGATACCTGAAAAGACTGTCATGACATCATGAAAGCGTTCTTCAAAAGACATGACAGTGCTTTAAACTAGGGAAGGGCATGTTTAACATGAGGGCTGTTGTCTGATCAAAACCCCGTTGTGCTCTTTGTGAAATGCATGACTTTAAAAGCACCCAGCTGGGCATTTCACAGTCAGACTGAAAATCAAGGACTCATCATCATGCAGCCGCAAAAAAGCATGTAACTTTGACACTGAAGGCCACATTCATCGACTTTCGTGACTATTTTGCAATTACTACTGTGTGGTTTCATCTGCTTACTTTAAGACTGCTAATGTCTTGTCATTTATGATTGATGGGCTTGAATCCATGTACTTCATTAGCAGCACTTTTGAAGCTACTGTATCCTCAGAAACCTTGGGCTGTCACATCATCAGACAGATTTTCCCATTTCCTCAATTTAGTTTTTCCACTGAAAGCCCAATTTGAAGTCATACTTTCAGACAGATTGATAGTTCATTTAGATGATCCAGAAATAGCATTTGTTCTCCCTCTGAAGCTAAATTGTGAGATTCGCACACTCTTTTTTATCATCATTTCTCTTCTTTTTTTTAACAGAGGATTTGGGGTTTTATGTCCCATCTGTCATTGCACATTTGTTGGACAGCATTACAAACAAAACCGCCCAGTGGGAATAGTGGATCTGATCCTGAAACAGAGATTGGAATCACGTTTCGACTGCACAGAATAGGTGATTTGTCTTTAAAACTAATGTACAGAGATTATTTGAACCCTGTTTATTTTCTCTGTTTCTATAAAACAAATTTTTAGGATCCCCGGTAGGAGAGAATGGCTCACAGCTCTTTGATTTCAACACATCTGTTTATGTGACAAGAAAACAAGATGGTATCATGTTGTGTAATGAGGGTTATTGATGATCAAGGATAAAAATAGACACAGTCTGCACACTACTTTTAAGGTCCACCTGCTGTCAGGCAGTTGCATTAGCGCTGCTAGATCGTTTTCTGCTTAACCTCCCTCTGATATCAAAAGAATGTTGAAATATTCTGTCTAGCATCTCTTAGCATTCTTGCTTTGAAATCTTATTAAGCTTATTTGTATCCAAACATTGCCAAATCTGGTTTGAGTTCTGTTTATTTTATCACAAGTAAAATGTAAATAACATTGTGTAATTAGTTCTAACTATATTTTGGTGTTAAAATATATGCTACTGCACAAATATGTATTAATGAAATACCCAATTAACAACAAAAAATGATATTTCCCTATTTTAATTGCATATTGACATTATGATGCATTTACCTTTCGCAAAATATCCAAAAAATGACCTTGACTTGTTTTCATGGATTACTATGTTGTCACAAAAAAGAACTTGTGACTTTCTCGAACACAGATATAAGTTGGCTTGATTCATTTCACAAGTTTTTATTGTGAATTTGCTTGATTCACAAGTTGGCTTCTTTCATCTCTCTGACACTTAAACAGACACTTGCACCAGTTTGCACCAGACGCTTTCTTAAAATCACTCCATCTCTCTATTAAATAACATGTGCATTTCTGAGTGTGCTTCACACTAGGGCTGCACGATATTGAAAAAAAAATGTAAAAATCTAACATTGCAATATTTGGTTTTTCTGCGATATATTGCGACATGAATACAATTTCACCAGATGGCTTGGTGAAATTTTTGGAAAGAAATCATTTGAATAAATAGAGTGTGGTGAGTTTGTAAAGGTATAATTTCTGTATAAAATAATAAACAAATTACAAGCAAAATAATTACAATAAAATAAAAATGAAAAGCAATGAAAAAAGTCAAAAACACAGTGTTTTCTAGAGACTCAAAAAGTATTCAGGTACAGAGACTACATAGTCTTCATCATATTGTACAAGTGTACTTTTTAGTAGCCAAATGCTTGAAATGCCTTTAAAACACAATGCAAATGACAAAGTTTCACTCTGCTATGGTTATACTTTGCAATGACTCCACAGATCTCATATATTCCCAATAGTAGTCTGATCAATTATAAAACTAATTCAACATTGCAATTCCTGACTATTGCAGACACACACATTGCAATATCGATGCTAAATCGATACATTGTGCAACAGTACTTCACACAGGTGAGTGGGCTTGACAAAACACCTGTAAAACTCTTTCTCTCTCTCTTAATATACACCAGACACTTTGCCTAAACTCCACCTTACAAGGACTTGTAAACACCCATGAATCATGACTTATGGGCAACTGTTAATTCACATTGTTCCCCAATAAATAACATTAATTTTGCAATACTAAGATAAAACATTTCATTTGGGCAATATGCCCCCTTTGTTATGTCAATATATATCTTGTCATAGCCTATTGAGGTTGACAATGATTTAAACATCAAATAAACTGATAATGCTTTAAGAGAATCTTGCTAAAATCATAGCAAAAGTTCAGGAAAAAACTACAGTTTAAATGACTAGTTCAAAACTACAGAGTAAATACAAAAGAGAAAAAGAGAGATACTCTTACCTCATTCATCTGTAATCCCAGCTGGAGTGATGTGGGTGCACATGCAAACCATTAGCATACTGCAGGTTTCGCATACACGCAAACATATCCACTCCATTTCATATCCTGACAGCAATACAGCACACACATACATAGACTTAAAATAATTTCACTTTGTTTAGAATTATATATAGGTCTAATTTGTAAATGAACTTACCAACGTTTGTCGGCTTCAGGTAGGTCTTCCGTGTTGCTTGTCTGTCGGCCGGCTAACTCGAGCGCCATACCGCAGCCATATTGACAATTGACGCTACACAACCGGCGTCGAAGTTACAAAAATATGGCAAGCCAAACACACCGCCAGAATGAGGTCGCACTGAAGGCGAACTCCCGCCAATTCGCGATGGGGGAGACGTGTAAAATCAGCATGTCCGACTTGTCCACTGTCCCTCTTAAAGGGGAATTGAAAAGAATGTATTGATGTTTTAATGTGTTTATTTTGCTTTTGTTTTTTTATAAAAATGACTTCATGGGGGAATAATGTAAACAGAAAGTGTGACGCCTTTGTATGTTGGGTTTGTTTTGGGTTTTTTCCCCTCTGAGAATAGTATACCATCTCGAGCATTGTAAATAAATCATCAATGATCGCTCAACATTTCTGTGAGTATTGCCAACATTTTGGGGTATTTATTTATTTATGTATTACCTCCTACTCAGGGCATGCAAATGCAATGACACATTGCATCACACCAACCATAAACCCAATTCTTAACTAAACCCAATACAAAATAAATACATGTAGATGCTATTACAGACACCGTAAAATAAAATGTATTGCTGACCCAGAACTCATTTTGATCATTTCAAGGAGCATAAATGTTAGGGTAATGCAACAGCCCTTATATTATGAACCCCTGAAAAAAAGTCACATGGAACAGAGTTGATGTATTGTTGAAGTGCAACCTGTAGCTAACAGTGAAATATTAATTTCCACAAACAATTTATATACGCATACAGACAAACTGTCTTCGTAACATGCATAAAAACCATCTCACTGGTTTGTACAGTGTAAAATATTGATAGTAGAATTGGGAATTGTGCCAGCTCATATCCCTGGCGACAGCTGCTTCCCTCAGGCCAACACTTTTGTTTTCGTGCTTAAGAAAACAAGCGGCAGAACGAGAGTGCAGGGGTTTTCTTAGCACACTGGGATGTCCTCGGGATATTGCTAGGAATGCAAAGCAAACAACATGCAGTTCTTTTAAACATTCCTCGTTTATGTCATTACCCACCTATTTTTCCTCTAGCATGACTGCATTAAATACGGTTGTACACAGAGTCCACTGGTCATTATAACAAAGTAAAACCCTAATCAGTCTAGAGAGTTTTTATTTGTTTTATTTTTAGTAATAATGTATGATTCATTATCTCTTTTATTAAAATACATAATAAGGACTTGAAGTATGGAATTACAATAATTTATTACATTTATACAGAAAAATAACAGGAATGATGCTCCTGAAAGCTTCACTATTTAACTTTTTTCTCTTCTTCATCTTTTGGATTAGGTTTAATAATTGATTCTGCACTGCTGAATCCACTGCATTTTTTGGTGTGCATTATTTTTGATACTGTAACGAGTTGCCTGGAGCTTGAGATTTACAGGTGTTTTACATTTATTGATACTTCAAATTGCATTACATGACCTTTATCTCTGCTTTGATAACACTTGATTAAAAAAATAACTCTACAATTTAAAACATTGTATAATATATAACAATCTGTAAAACATCACAAATAATACTAACCCAGACAGTATTATATATCAATATACCACGTCTGTAATATGGTACATATTAAATGGCTATTTATCAAATAAATATAAAGAAAAATAACAAGAACAATAACAAGAATAATTTTTGAATAATTTTATTTATTCATTTATTCATTTTCTTTTCAGCTTAGTCCCTTAATAATCAGGAATTGCCACAGCGGAACAAACCACCAACTTATCCAGTTTTACGCAGAAGATGCCCTTCCCATTGCAATCCATCACACCCAGACACTCTCATTCACACACAGACATACGGACAATTTAGCTTACCCAATTCATCTATACCACATGTCTTTGGACTGGGGGAAACCGGAGTACCCAGAGGAAACCCACGCGAACACGGGGAGAACATGCAAACTCCACACAGAAATGCCAACTGACCCAGCCGAGGCTCAAACCAGTGACCTTCTTGCTGTGAGGCGACAGCACTACCCACTGCACCACCCTTGAATTAGTTTATTAAGTTGAAAAGAAAGCAATTGAAAAAAAATGTGGCTGTCGGGTAGACTGCACTTTGCAAGTATAATATGTTTTTATAAAAATAATTGAGTTTTGAGTACCTTTAGTATTTTAGACTCGGTATTCCCAGTTATTTTGTCTGGCTTTGCACAACCAATGATAAAAAGCTATTGCATTTTTAAGCATACATATTTATAGTCAACCAACCAACCGGCCAACCAAATGACCAGCCAACCAAATGACCGACCAACCAACCAACTAAACGACTGACCGACCAACCAAACGACCAACCAACCAAACAATCCAACCAGCCAACAATCCAACCAACCAACCAACCAATCAATCAATACTCTTCCCTTATCAGGGTTATTTTTAAACTAAAAATATACTGGTAGTTTTCTGTCGGCACAATATCCATCCAACACATTGTTTTTTTTTTTTTTTTACAATGTACTTTAGTTTGAGAGTAGGCATGGAGGTCCACTTTAATTCACCAAGGTCCACTCAAAATTTCTGCTCATGCCTCTGATATAACATGAATAAGTTCTGTCGCTGAATTGCCACTGACAAATCCTCATCTGTGGCATTGTCAAGTGTCCATTGTAAACAGATTACAACATTTCATTAGTAGTAGGTCATGGGGTACTTTTCATCTATTCTTTTATGAATACTTTGAATTCAAGTAAAAGCATTCTATTCACATAACTGTTTATCACCTACTATATATTAGGCAAGTAAACGGTGTCCCTAAATAAATATTTCTTTTCTTTTTATATTTAATGATTAAAACTGATTATTTAGTTTCAAATCGGATGTCTTAATAATTCACTGACTTACTGCCACCTAATGGTGAATGACTACAACTTTCATGGGTGGAAAATGGTGATAATTAGCCACCAATGCAAAGAAAATATTTTTAAAGGCTAAACTATTTCATAAAACCAATGTTTTTACTTCACAAAAAATGTTAAACACTTAAATGTCTCCATTCATGTCATTTAGCATTTCATTTGCACTACCAAAAAGTCCTAAAAGAAGTAGAACTTGAATAAGTGTTTCTGAATGATTAGGCTGTGCTCTACATACAAGCATTCTCTTATGGAAGAAGAGGACAGGTGAAAAAAGAGCTCTTCTATTAACATTCTCTCTCAGGCTTCTTTGCTCAGGGTACATCTGTCACACAAGAGTTAGTTGAAAACAAATGGCATGGGAATACCGTCTATTTGTCAGCTATGAGCGATGCGATGCCTGATTCCGATCAGGCCACAGCACATAGTAGAACAACAGTCTCTCAGAAGAGCGACAAAAAAACTAATAAAAAATACCAGGGGAAATGGTAAAGATTGCTTTGGCCCCTTGGTTATTGTTTTACAGGATGCATCATATCTTTTGTTGTTGTGCAGAATCTGTTCAGACTCATGTCAGATAAGACGATTATTACTCGTCCATGGAGTGAATCCTGATGTGACCGCTAGAGAAGCACAGAGAGGGAAATTTTGAAGGTTTGAATGTTTAAGTTTCAAGCTTGCAAAGCACTGGCAAACATTTTATCTAGTTTAAGCAGTTTCTGTAGAGGTAAGTGAAGAGCTGAGGTGAAGGCCTAAACAGTTCTGAGCAGTAAAACTCATAAAAACAGCACTTGAACATGCTGAATTCACTTTTTCAAAGAAAGATAATGTTTTCGAAAGGATTGAATGATGCATCTTGGTACTGTAAGCATTTGGGCTTTTAAGGTACTTGAAAATGTAATCTTGCATTCTATAACAAAACAACAACAACAAATAAATTGGCATTCATTTTAAAGAAGGAGACCACAAGCACACTTTCCAAGCAAAACTAATGTTCTCTTGTGGATTAGTTAGGAAAGCATGTTGAGACCATTTCAGCTTTCAGAATTTAACAAAATTTATAACAGTCATTGAAAAGTAATGGATAATTACAAAGAAACTGCATTTAATACATTTGGTTAAACTTTAAATAACATTATTAGACATAAATGTTCACCAAGTACATTTGTCTTTGGTCGAAATTGTAAAAAAAAATTACTATTTAAAATTACTTTTCTCCAACAAAACTGTCTTCCAAAATTTATTTCCAAAAAGAACTAAAACTGGTCTAAAAACTTTAAAGATGTCTTAAAATAAGATTTTTTTTCTTTTTTTTTTTTACAGATGCAAATTGTCAAATTATAAATTGTTAATATATATGAGCAATTTTACATGAGTAGCAGTGCGATATGGCTGTATATTGTCACTGGTGGGTGCCTTAGTGTCCCACCAGTGACAATACACGTACAGCCATATCGCACTGCTACGATATTATGTGATATTATGTTAATACAGCAGTTCGACTGCATTATTGTGTACATTAAAAAGAAAAACACTGAGAGTCTCAAAAAACCCTTTTTAAGAGGAACTACTTTCTTTCGCCATTCATTCACATCTGCAGCTGACGTCAGAACAGCAGAAACCGTTGCTGCTTTACAAACATCATTTTAGAGCTAGTATATGAATGATACTCTAGCGTAATGTCTAAAGTGATGACAAAAGAGGTGATTTTGCTCACATTTTCAGATTATAAGGCTGAACGGCATGAAATGCCATCAGTCTACAGAGATTTCTCAGTATTTCTCTGTTGCAATAAATACAGCACTACAAAATAAAAAAGAGAAAGCTCGACTTAGAATGTCACTCACCTGTTCTGTAATGATTTGTTCAGCTGTAGTTTGAAATGTACGCTGAAAAAATGCTGTTTTTCTCCACTAAGGACTTATTATACAGTCTCTGTCGCCATTTTGTGGCGAAACATCAACCATCCTTGCTTTGCTCAGTATGACAGGCTGATAGCCGCCAATGCACTGAATCTCTGAAATGATAAATATTTTAAATAGACCTTATCCTTATAAATAAACAACATAGTTGCAGTATAAACAAATTTTTCACCTGAAAAAGCCTCAAAAGTACATTATTTTGTCCAACAGATGCAATATTTGTCAAACTGTAGTCCTCTGCTTACCACTCGTGTGGGCGGAGAAATACATAAGGGTGAAGAAGCTGTACAAGTGCTGATATTACTTTAATAGATCATGGCTATCAGCCAATCAGATTCGAGCACCTTAAAAAAAAAAAGGAATCTTTTCAATAAAAATAATAATAATTTTAAAAAAAAATATATATATATATATATACACATTTATGTATTTTTTATGGAAAGAATAGTTTCTTTTAGAATAGATCTTTTATTTGGACTTTCTTCCTCTCCTTCAGGTGGTAGTCCAGTTTCAACACTTGTGTGCTAATTGAATGTATTTTTAATTATGGGCAGTGGTTATCACAGGCACCTTTTGATAGATAGATTCCACTATTTTGATATTTGGCATCGGGAAAAGTGAAATTCAAGTCTTTCACAAAAGCTGTCATATTATTATTTGGGTCCACGGTATTATATACAGTTGGTCACAATTATTAGCCCCTCTGAATTATTAGCCCCCCTGTTAATTTTTTTCCCCAATTTCTGTTTAACGGTGAGCAGATTTTTTTCCAACACATTTCTAAACATTATCATTTTAATAACTCATTTCTAATAACTTATTTATTTACCTTGATGACAATAAATAATATTTTACTAGATATTTTGCAAGACACTTCTATACAGCTTAAAGTGACATTTAAAGGATTAACTAGGTTAATTAGGTTAACTAGGCAGGATAGGGTAATTAGGCAAGTTAATGTATAATGATGGTTTGTTCTGTAGACTATTGAAAAAAAAAAACAAATAGAGGCTAATAATTTTGACCTTAAAATGGTTTTTATAAAATTAAAAACTGCTTTTATTTTAGCTGAAATAAAACAAATAAGACTTTCTCCAGAAGAAAAAATATTATCAGACATACTGTGAAAAATTCCTTGCTCTGTTAAACATCATTTGGGTAATATTTAAAAAAGAAAAAAAAATTAAAGGGGGTTTAATAATTCTGACTTCAACTGTATACATGCCACTGGTCTCAGGAGATGGGTGTGTAACGCAATCAAATTCATTACTTTCAAATAAAACACTTTTTACCAACCATTGGGGTCGATGATCAGTGAAGCCAACAAAGAAATGATATCCCTGCGAATTAGAAAATTGCCATTCAAATTCAGCTGTGTATTTTCTTTCAAGCTGCCAGGTAACAACTCATGCTCCAACTGTCATCCTTCAATACAGCAGCCTACGTTCCGCTTTCACACAGGTCTGATTGACGTCAACATTATTTCATACTTTTCTGCCAAACATCACAAACACTAAACGTCTTGGTCAGAAGTTACAGGCCTTTCAAACATATCTTAATGTAAAAAGACAGATATGGCAGCATAGAAGGCGGCTTGCGCATTTTCTGAATAAATCATTAACTCTGTCAACAGATAGCATACGCATTTGTGACTTTTATCAAACAATAAAACAAGCTCACAGCAGCGGAATATTCATCTGCATGCAAATGATTCCTGAGGCTTCGGGAAGACTGCAGTGTGTTCACAGCTGTGTTTTGTGATAGGCCGAACTCTCAGGGTGGGGTTAATTGACAACTTTAGTGCCACAATACGTGTATCTGTGGTTTCGTTCTGTTTGTCAGCCAAAACGCTTGCACTGCAACCTGGCTCTCTTTGTTGACTCGAGGCTGGTAAACGGGCCGTTCTAGTGCTAAACTCTGTTTTAAAATGCAATTCAGCACTGCTGTACAATCACTGGCTTATGTTGGGCGAATAAAATGTTCGCACTCATCCTGTGTTACTGACTGACTCAGCATGCGATCTCGGTTTGTCTGTGCTACCACTGTCCCATTGGAATAAGGTTCGGCAGGAAATGAGCAAATGACTTATGCAAATTGAAAAGCAATTGAAATAACCACTGCTGCGACTCGCTATTTGTGCAAAAATGAATTTGTTTGTAATGATATGTGGCAAACTTCTAATAATACGAGTCAGGCTTGGCTGCTTCAGCAAAAAAACTCAGGGGCAAGGTCAATGCCAAGGTCGTATTCTGAGATGGAACTGTTATATCATTATATTTAGACTGTAAAGTGCCTTATTTTGTCTGAAAGTTGCCTAAAAAGCTGCATGAGATTTTTCTAGTCACACAACACCGAGTAAGTGCAAATAACATTGACCTTAGGAGTAAATATGCAGAGTATCAGAAGCTTAACTTGTTTGATGTTTTTTTCTCCTCAGCAAATAACATGCCTGGGTGATTTTCTTGTCTAACGAACAAAACTTCTTGGGGAAACAGCATGTAAGTGCAGCTGTTTCACACTACTGCGATCTCCAATCAATTTGGGCGCAAATAGCATTGTGCTCAGAGCAACTGCAAATATCCTTCCTGCTGTAAACTACACTAACGTGGGCTTAAGTGGGCTCTCGGCCGTGTATCTGCCTAAGGCCGGCGTTCTGAAGCCAGCAGGACTAGGATGAAGAGATTCAGCAGGAGCTTTGGTCTATCCTCACCTCCCAGAACTTCCATTCCCCTCTAACAGCTGTGTTTACACCTCTCATGTACCATCTGCATGCACCCAAGAGTCCTTGGGTTATAAGTGCCCCTATTTTCCACAAAAATGGTGCTGGTGTTTGACGAGATGATCTGAGTACTTTGGAACTTTTTTTTCTGGATCATGATATAACTGATCACAAACAAACATAAACCCTGTGTTTGAATATTCTAACTTACTTACTTAACAGAGATAAGTGGTAACTTTTCCAATGTTTAGTATTCAATAGAAAGTAGCTTGATTTCTAGTAAGGTTATGAGGCAAACCTGAATAATTAATCATTAAAAGATTTAATCTTTATCAAAATGCCAGCCAACAAAGTGAGGCCAGTGTGATTCCACTTGGGGCAAACATTAGGCCCATGTGGACAGCCATTGTGGACCCCAAAAGTAGTGAGAAATAGCAATAACTTGCTCACTGTATGGCCACATTTAAAGAATATAGGAAGACTTTGCGCACATGGGGCAAAGCGTGGGCACATTGTGTGACTTCTGGACAAAGTGAGGGTGCGTTGTGAAAACACTGGACAAGTGAAAATGTAGGAATAATGTGGGAACACTGTGGAAAGAAAGTGTTGATATACTATAGGAACACTGGAAAAACTGTGAGGGTACTGTGGGAACACGGGAAAGTTTATGTTGGAATGCTGTAGGAACACTGGGGAAACTGCGAGGGTACTGTGGGAACACTGGGGAAAGTTTATGTGGGTATACTGTAGGAACACTGGGAAAACTGCAAAGGTACTTTGGGAACACTGTGAAAAGTTTATGCGAGTGTACTGTTAGAACACTGGGACAACTGTAAGGGTACTGTGGGAAAACTGGGGAAAGTTTATTTGGGTATACTGTGGAAACACTGGGAAAACTGTAATGGTACTGTGGGAACATTGGGGAAAGTTTATGTGGGTATACTGTAGTAACATTGGGAAAACTGCGAGGGACTGTGGGAACACTGGGAAAAGTTTATGCGAGTATACTGTTAGAACACTGGGAAAACTGCAAGGGTACTCTGGGAAGACAGGGAAAAGTTTATGTGGGTATACAGTAGGAAAACTGGGAAAACTGCATGGGTACTGTTGGAACTCTGGTGAAAGTTTATGTTGGTATACTGTAGGAAAACTGGGAAAATGGCATGGGTACTGTGGGAACACTGGGGAAAGTTTATGTGGGAATACTGTAGGAACACTGGGAAAACTGCGAGAGTACTGTGGGAAAACTGGGAAAAGTTTATTTGGTATACTGTAGGAACACTGGGAAAACTACAAGGATACTGTGGGAGGACTGGGGAAAGTTTATTTGGGTATACTGTAGGAACACTGGGAAAACTACAAGGATACTGTGGGAGGACTGGGGAAAGTTTATTTGGGTATACTGTGGAAACACTGGGAAAACTGTAATGGTACTGTGGGAACATTGGGGAAAGTTTATGTGGGTATACTCTAGTAACATTGGGAAAACTGCGAGGGACTGTGAAAACACTGGGGAAAGTTTATGTGAGTATACTGTAGGAACACTGAAAAAACTGCAAGGGTACTCTGGGAAGACAGGGAAAAGTTTATGTGGGTATACAGTAGGAAAACTGGGAAAACTGCATGGGTACTGTTGGAACTCTGGTGAAAGTTTATGTTGGTATACTGTAGGAAAACTGGGAAAATGGCATGGGTACTGTGGGAACACTGGGGTAAGTTTATGTGGGAATACTGTAGGAACACTGGGAAAACTGCGAGAGTACTGTGGGAAAACTGGGAAAAGTTTATTTGGTATACTGTAGGAACACTGGGAAAACTACAAGGATACTGTGGGAGGACTGGGGAAAGTTTATTTGGGTATACTGTAGGAACACTGGGAAAACTACAAGGATACTGTGGGAGGACTGGGGAAAGTTTATTTGGGTATACTGTAGGATAACTGGGAAAACCGCAAGGGTACTGTGGGAGGACAGGGGAGAGTTTATGTGGGTATTATGTAGGAACACTGGGAAAACTGCAAGAGTACTCTGGGAACACTTGGGAAAGTGTATATGGGTATACTGTAGGAACACTGGGAAAACTACAAGGATACTGTGAGAAAACTGGGGAAGGTTTATGTGGGTATACTGTAGGAAAACTGGGAAAACTACAAGGATACAGTGGGAACACTGGGGAAAGTTTATGTGGGTATACCGTAGGAAAACTGGGAAAACTGTGCAGGTACAGTGGGAACACTTGGGAAAGTTTATTTGGGTATACAGTAGGAACACTGGGAAAACAGCAAGGGTACTGTAGGAACACTGGGCAAAGTGTGGTCAAATTGTGGAAACACTGTGGAAAGTGTGGGAATCCCAAGGGAACATTTGGGTGGATAAGTGTGGACATTTTCATTTTAAATCAAACCAAACATAGTACTATTCAGTCTTTGGCTATGTTCTGAATAGCATGCACAGCATAATAACTCAATTTGCAAATGAAGACATTATGAATAATTCAAACCCCATTAAAAACTTGTGTAGCCCTGCTAAGCACAGAGGTGCTGAACTCTGTTGCACGAAAGTGATCATTTTCAAATCTAAGATGTTCTGGCAGCAGCAGCGGTCGAGTCTGTAACCGTCCCAACACGCATACATTTATTTAGATCTGACCTTTTGGTGCAGCTTTTCGTTTTTTCCAGTGTGTCATGTCATTATATGCACCCTGCTTATCCACCATCTCTGTGTAAATCATATGTAATCACAGGGATTTTTGCTGTTGTGTGGGTCAACAAGAGATGGGGGAAATCACAACCCTGCATAAATTTGTCAGCTTAAAAGCAGCCATGAGTATTATGGGTTTACCATTTACCTCAGATTAATATGTGCAAGGACAAATGATCAAACAGAGGTAATTTCTAGCACATTTTTTTTATTCTACTAACGGTGAGTTGACAACACCAACATTTTATTAGCATTAAAAAATCCTAAAAATTCAGTGCATTTGAGGCACAAAAAAAAAAACTTCAAGTGGTTACTTTACTGTATATGGATGAGTACATTTGTATTATTCATGTTAACTTCTAACTAAACTTTACTTTCAAAATGTCACTTCAAAACAAACAAAAAAAACTGTTGTAGCCCTACAAGTATTATATTCAGGATATTACAGCCTTCATAAATGTTACATTTAACACTTTTAAAAAAGTTTGCAGTACTGAGACAAATTACACATTTCATACTTTCACAAAGTTGTATGGCGTGAAAAATAGATGATGATAAAGTGGTGAGAAATGGAAAAAATAAATCATTCAACTATATTATTCAGTAGCCATTTCAGAAGAGTTTAGTTTTACAGTACTGTATGTAGTTTATTTGCTGTCTTCAACTAGTCTATGCTGGTTCAACTATGTTCCAAGCTGTTTTTTTTTTATTCATTAATGACTTTATTATTTATTTGCTTGCTCATTTGTCCCCAAAACAACATCAATCTATTCCCTTTAACACAAAATAATGTGCATCTGGCATAGCTCCTAATGGTAGACTACTGAATGTGTTAAATGTGTATCAAACAAGAACAAAGTATGACGGGAACCAACTGTAGCTTGCAGATGGAACTGCGATATTACACAAAATATCGACAGTGAATACCCTTCAACAAGATCAAATAAACATCAAAAGCTTCACAAGATCCACAACTTTCCTGCAATTAGTGGTGCTTGTATCTTTCCACTACCAGCTGCTAATGAACTCGCTTGTTAAGTAATGGTGATTTGAGCAGACGTTTCAAATGACTGCCATATGGTGAAATGTTTTCAGGTTGTGTATGTACGAAAAAATGCCCACTAAAAACTATTTTAATTAAGCCTTACCATTCGCCGTCGCAGAAATTTAGGCTGTCAAGTGTTTTGAAATCCATTCCACAAGCTTTTAACACTCGTACAGCACTGACCTGCCCGAGCTTGACTTTCGACATTGAATCATGCGTTCACATTATCAAAAGTCAAAGGGTGAGAGTATTCTCTGGGCGACTGCACAAAAAGCATGGAAACCCCTTTCACTTGGCTTTTCACTTTCCAATGATATGATTTCTTCAGACGCGGGGGAATAAAGCCCCCTCAGCAGCTCTGTGGCATGGTCAAATCCAAAGAATTTGATTCACTAAAGCTCGGACACACTAAAGCCTCAAGGAAATGTTGGCTTTGAATAGTTTAGACCCTGATCATGGTGAAGGGTGAGGTTTAATACATGGATAAGGATTCCCAACAGGGAAGGGGGTACTTTACAGATATACTGTAGGTATGGTCGCTATTAGACTTTTAGTTGCAGATATTCTCATTGGAAAAAGTGGCTTTCTTAATATCACAAGATCTGTTAATTCAGTGAAAAGCCCTAGTTTTACCAAAAATAAAGGTTTTGTCATGAACTCATGTTTATGTCATTCCAAACCCATATTGCTTTGCTTTTTCCAAATATCCTGGTTTTCATTTTTAGTATAATGACTTTTACTGAGGACTACAGCTACCAGGCTCCAAAATACCCAAAAAAATCTGCATAAGAAAACTGTAACGTGTGCTATGATCTCTAAAATGTTTTAAATTAGTCAGATCTTTTTAATGAATCATTTGAGCTTGTTAATAAATTGGTATGTGCGACATTTGTTTTTCAGTTCAACTTTAACTCAGTAATTCTCAGTGATGATCAGTTTTACATCCACCGTAGAGGAAAATCATCAAATATTTCACCACTTAACCTTCAGTTTTGTTATTTATCACACAAATCAATTGTATGCATTCTAAAACTTTGTGTTGCAATTTGTGAGATGAAACAATCAAGTTTTTCTCTTGACATATGACTGTAGTGTCTGAAATGTAAATGACTCAAATGAGTCAGATAGTTTAAGTAAATCAGTTGAGCAACTTAAAGTCATTATGGAAGATTTGTTCACTCATCCGTTCAACTCATTGACTCAATTATCCAGTTTCCAAAGGACACCTAAACCACACCTGTATAAAATTACTGTGGCTTGTAGTCAAAACTACAAATATAAAAGGTATTTATTCACCAAACATTACATTACACTAATCCATAGCAATGTTTCACTCTATTGAGATTTTTTCAATGAAGCAAATGACTCACTTCACAAAATCAGACAGGATGATTTGTTCTTGAATCAGTAATTAAGGTCATCTTACTGACTTGATGATCCAGTTTCACTGGTTTACAGGAGGGGAAAATTATCAATCAATTGATGCCATAACTGTTGGACAATTTGTCGCACAAATCAATTGCTAATCTTTCCAATTATACTAAATTACAGTAACTAGTCAATATTTGTATTGCTATCAACCAAAACCTTGAACAATCTCTAGCAAAGTCTATTTTTTTTTCATTAAATCAGTGAAACCAGTTTAAAAAATGGTATAGATTATTTGTTTTAGAATTTTTTTACCAGTTCAACTCATAGATCCAGTGATTCGGTTTTATTGTTCTGGACAGATTATCAATGACAGGCCAGTAGCGCCCGACTACAGGCCTGAATGAAGTAACCACTTTTGCCAGTTTAAACATAGATATGTTGCTTGATTTATTAAACTAGAAGAGATGAGTAATGTGGCCAATGATGCTTTTGGAAGCTTAATAACTCCAGTTTGCATAAAACTTTTTAAAAATAGAATCATAATAATTTTTACATGAGAATGAGAAGGCTGTGAGGTATAAAACTACAGTGATTTCAAAATACTGTAATGCTTTTTGATAGCATACCAACAGTGTAGCTGACAAAAAAAGGATTACCCCCCCAAAAAAACAGTAATAGTTGTGAATACTCAGTTATCTATGACCATTATAACTGTGTTTCATTAGTCTATCACTCACAGCCTCATTTTCATCTGCGTTTAATTCAACATAGCATCGAACCCAATTAAGGTCTGTTTATCATAACTGAACTGAAAAGAGTGACCCGTATATTAATTCAAGAGGAAGTCAAAGGGTATTGGAATGACATGAGGATGAGTAAATCAACAAATTTCAGCTCAAACAGTGAGAGGAAGCTGCCAGATCATAAGTGTGCTTTCCATGGTGGCTGTCACCGATCCCTCCCTTAGTCGACGGAAACCTTTACCACCTGAAATGACCGCGACCGAGGTGACCCTGTCCCGCCTCACCCCTTCCCTCTCGCAGGGTCTACCCCTGACCCACATGTCTGGATCATCGCTGAGTTCATAAATTGAGCCATCTTCCATGCTGTGCTCCAGAGACTCTAGAGATGAGTCTGAGGCCTCGTCTCCTCGTGCGGTTAATGGCCGTCCGGGTAACCCTGAGGTTGAGCGGAGACGGTACTGTAGTAAAACACCCCGTCCCTTCCCTTTTCCATCCACCTGGGTAGAAACACTGGGCTGCTGGAGGGATTCCTGAGAGGATGAGTCGCTGCGGTCTTCCACTCCACAGGCCGAATCATGACCTTCCACCACAGAGTCCCGTTTTAGAAGATCAGGGGACAATGTGCTGAAAAGGGCAACTAAGAAATCCACAGGGCCGCAGTGAGCATTGAAGGACATCATCCCCTTACCTGTGCCACATTAAAACACAAATCGCTTTCATCAGTAAAAAGCAGAAAGAACCTTTGATAACGGATTTGAATTATTACATGTTGAAGTGCATATTGCATACTGAAATTACTTTGAAATGAATTAACTTGAAAAATTGATCATAATTTGTTCATCCTTCATAGTTCACATTACCATTTGCATATATATTTCTATTCTGTGGAGAACAAAAGAAGAACTTTTAAAGGTTTTTTTGTCATATAAGGATGACTCATTTTGGTGATGCACCTTATGGAAATTACACCATTAAACCAGCACATTTCAAAAAGGCATACAGTAGTTTAATAATTTTTTTGTAATCTCTGATTATAGATAAACATATTAGGGTTCTCACACAAATATTAATCAATATTAAGATTCATGTTAATCATCTCCAATGAAATATTTGGACAAAAATATTTATAAATTTACAGTATATACACTCACCTGCTGCTTTATTAGGTACACCTGTCCAACTGCTCATTAACGCAAGTTTCTAATCAGCCAATAACATGGCAACAACTCAATGCATTTAGGTATGTAGACATGGTGTAGACGATCTGCTGCAGTTCAAACTGAGCAATAGAATTGGGAAGAAAGGTGATTTAAGTGACTTTGAACATGGCATGGTTGCTGGTGCCAGACAACCTTGGTTTACAGAGAATGGCCCCAAAAAGGGAAAATATCCAGTGAGTGGCAGTTCTGTGGGCGTGAATGCCTTGTTGATGCCAGAGGTCAGAGGAGAATGGCCATACTGGTTCAAGCTGATAGAAAGGCAACAGTAACTCAAATAACCACTCGTTACAACCGAAGTATGCAGAAGAGCAATTCTGAATGCACAACATGTCCAACCTTGAGGCAGATGAGCTACAGCAGCAAAAGACCACACCAGGTGCCACTCCTGTCAGGAAACTGAGGCTACAATTCACACAGGCTCACCAAAATTTGACAATAGAAGATTGGAAAAAAAATTGCCTTGTCTGATGAGTCTTGATTCCTGCTACAACATTCAGATGGTAGGGTCAGAATTTGGCGCCAACAACATGAAAGCATGGATCTATCCTTCCTTGTATCAATGGTTCAGGCTGGTGGTGGTGTAATGGTGTGGGGGATATTTTCTTGGCACACATTGGGCCAATTAGTACCAATTAAGCATCGTGTCAACGCCACAGCCTACCTGAGTATTGTTGCTGATCATGTCCATCCCTTTGTGACCACAGTGTACCCATCTTCTCAATCCAATAGAGCACCTTTGCGATGTGGTGGAATGGGAGATTCACATCATGGATGTGCAGCCGACAAATCTGCAGCAACTGCGTGATGCTATCATGTCAATATGGACCAAAATCTCTGAGGAATATTTCCAGTACCATGTTGAATCTATGCCACAAAGAATTGAGGCAGTTCTGAAGGCAAAAGGGAGTCCAACCCAATTCTAGTAAGGTGTACCTAATAAAGTGGCCGTAAGTGTATAAACTGTAAAAAACAGCTGGGTTCCACATAATTTCTTTATGTTGTCTCAACACAAATCAGTTTAGTTAACCTCATCGTTTTTACAAATTAACAGTAAGTGGATTCAACATAATACAATTAGGTTGTCTTTCAAAACGACTTAAGAATTGTGTTGATTCAACTAATTTTATATAAGTAGCTGAGACAAGCAGCAAAAGTATTTTTTGAGAGTGTATATAAAAAAACCCAACTGAAAATTTCCTCTAAAATGCATTTTTCTAAACCTCATATGTTTATGTTCAGCTATTTCACTTTTAAGGCAATGAAAAAACCTATTCCTTGCACTACTGAAACTACTCACAACAGCCTAATATAAATGCTAATTTTAGCTGAAAATTTCTGATGGCACTTAGAGGTTTTTGCAGCTAAACTTTTCAATTATATCTTTACGGTAGTTTTATTATGTGTTTCATTCTTTCAGGTGCTAAAAGTATTGGCATACACATTTATCAAAACAATCCTTTTGCCTTCTCTAACAAAACAAACATATTTGCAACAACATTGTGTCCAGTAAATAATTGCATTTTAGAGTAAACTATTTATTTAACAAAGACCTAACTGTTTGAATCATCACATAATTCATCTTTTCACTCCAAAAACAACTTTCCAAAAGGACAAATGCACCATCTGTGTACCTGTAATTTTGGGGATGCCCTCCAGCTTGGGCACAGGCAGGGTGATGATAATACCCTGAGCAGTGCCTACCCACAGCAGCCCCTGGCAAATCAACAGGCTGGTGACCCTCATGCTCTTTTGACCTTCGAAACAAAAGAAATCACATACAACATTATTACTCACTCAAACTTGCTTTAACTATACAGTATGATCCCATTGTTAAAAAAGAGAACAAACTGTGCAAAGGGTATTAAAAAAACTAATTTCTGCTTTTAAATCAATTATGGTTTCTGTGGAAAGTGGATTAAAAGCCCTGACTGCTTCCCCATTGCAGTTTATTTAACTGGTCAATTATAGCAGCGTGCAGGTATGACAACATTTAGATTGTTGTTTACACAAAAAGCAACACAGAACATTTAATTGACTTCATTAAAAGTACCCAAATCATTGACCCTTGGGTCTTCAGAATATAATTACATTGAAAAAAGAACAACATACAGTAGCATAGTCTTGACTACAAGTATGGCCGATTGCTCAATATACAGTATGGTGCTCATTTTCCATAAATTATTGGAAAGTTGCTAATTGACCCTGCCATGTGCTCTTTAGGTTGCTATAGTGCTTGTGAAGTCTTTGGATAATGTGTAAATGAAGCATTTTCAGTTAGTCACCAGGAAATCACTGAAGGTCATGAAAAAACATTAGCGAACGCACCGCATTAAGGAGAACTCCTCCTTAGAAATGTCAGCTGTCCAGTTCTGCAGAGCATTCACTTATTATTATACATTCTTTTTCCGTGCTGGAGGAATCGTCTTAATAATAGATTGTCAAATAAATCTGCAGCTCTACAGTAATGAATTCATGAATGCTGAAAACATAAGATGCTGACGATTGGGGAGAAATGTTTTATTGGATGTCCTTGACGCATAATACATACTTCTGCCTCATAATCATCGAGATCTAAGATTAAAATGGGTTATGTGTCTGATAACGTTAAATTGTGCAGTGCTATAGATAATGCAAAATGAAAATCGGCAATGTATTCAAAGCACAGCAGTAATCTTCATTTTAATTTCCACACAATTATGAATTAAACCTAAATTAACACTGGTGTTTTATAAACAATACAGTTAATTAACACTAGTGTATGTATAAATAAACGCAGCATAATAAGTACTGTAAAATGTATTAAAGGAATATAATTAATTGTTAATTCATGATACTGATTGCATTAAATATGATTAACATGCAGAACCTGTGAGTTTTAATCAAATCTATTTGATTTCTCTCTCATTCTTTCTCTCAATAATCTCTCACTTCTGAATTTATTTTCATTGCACCTGAGTTCATTTTAATATTACATATAGTCTTTCAATTCATGTAAGAAAACAAAAGTTGCATGCCTAGTAATATAATAAATTGCGTTTCGTTAGTTTTTGTTGATACTGTACTCTACTCAACATAGTATAGTACATAAATAAAGTACATTAAATGACTGATTGCAGATCATTGAATTATTAGAAGATAATAATAAATACATTTAAACTGATATAAAGGATTTAGAACAAGGGTGCCCAAACTTTTCAGCATAATGGGCCAAAAACCAAGTATCTTCGAGAGTCGTGGGCTGAAGGTAAATACAGCAAACTATATTACATTAAAGTTGCCATGGCTAATTTATTTCATAGTATTTCAAAATAAATAGATAACATTACTTTAAATTGTATTGTCTAATGCAGTATAACTTTTTAAATAATAACTTATTGCAATAAAAACTTAAACAATAACATTTATAAGAGAGTGGAGTACAATGCTGAATACACTAGTCAAGCAGAATCTGCCTTGACATGATTTGCTCACCAAAGTCTTTGTATTGTCAGGTGACTGTGCGTACATTCATTCATTCATTGTCTTTTCGGCTTAGTCCCTATATTAACCGCCAACTTATGCAGCATATGTTTTACGCAGCCCATGCCCTTCCAACTGCAACCCATCACTGGGAAACATCCATACACACTCATTCACACACATACACTACGGACAATTTAGCTTACCCAATTTACCTATAGCGCATGTTTTTGGACTGTGGGGGAAACCGGAGCACCTGGAGGAAACCCACATGAACACGGGAAGAACTTGCAAACTCCACACAGAAACACCAACTGACCCAGCCGAGGCTCGAACCAGCAACGCTTATGCTGTGAGGCGAACGTGCTACCCACTGCGCCACCGTGCAGCCCCACAGTGTGTACATTTATACAATATCTGATTCATTTACACCATTTATTGAAACATTTATTTCAGTTAGCTTTTGATAATAAAACAAACAAACAAAGGGCTACTTTAAATTTGAATTGACAATCTCCAACCATCCCCATCATTCCACCTCTTTTCTCAGATGGGATGGTGGGCCAAATCAAAGGTTACCATGGATCAACTTTGGCTCGTGGGCCCAAGCTTGGGCCTCTCTGATTTAGAAAATATGCACATTGGATAATGTGTTAAAGGGGTCTTATTATGCATTTGAACTAGGAATATGTAAGTCAGTGTGTAGTGTGTACTATATGTTTAAGCATATAAAAAAGGTGTGGATAGTTATAAATCTCAAAGTCCACTCCAAATTAAGACGTTTTTTTAATCTCTTTTCAAGAATTGTAATAAATGAGCTTGTTTGGACAAAAGGCATATTTTCTGGGATTTATGATGTCACAAAGTGGCCCAAATCCCACCGATAGAAATTCAAATGGTTGCTGATGGTCAAATCAACATAACTGTTACTATCCTAATTCTGCTGCACCACGTCAGTTTCTGTGCACACCTCTTGACCAACATTCCCAGCTCAAATTGTTTATATTGTGAAATGTTTGATATTTAAATTCTCAGTATTTAAACATCTTACTAATGATCAAATTAGTTGATCTGTGATAGCTAATGTTAGCCATGATGCTGCTATGCTAGCCTGCACTGCAGTGGAGAGATTAGAGCTGAACGCATAAATCCATCAACTTCTCACAAAATACACAACATTAAAGGGCACCTATGGTGAAAAATCTACTTTCCAAGCTGTTTGGACAGACATATGTGTAAGTAGAGTGTATAGACCATCACATTGGGGTGACATAAACACACCCAGTCCTTTTTTTTTTCAATTTAACAACATGAAAACGGTGGACCAACTGGAGCGGTTTTTAGATCGACCGCAGCTTGACGTAGGAGTGCGGTCCCCCTGCCCACCAATATTGGTTGACAGGCATGCATTAGCATATCCTCAGTTTGTTGTTTCAAGTCCACCATTTTCAGTGTGTGAGTCAAAGCGATGTCACTAAAGGAACACCCTTGCTCTATTTTTAGATGAAAGGCTCATTGAGCTCAACACAAGATCAACATTCACCACATGATCGCTCTCATCGGCACCATTGTTTGTAACTTTAGGTGGGTTTGCAAACCTGTACTTTTCATTGTGTCTTCCATAATCTTCAGCCGTTTGCATTTCTCGTGGTCACAGAAGCTCCCTGTCATCTTAACTTGGTCCAGCTGGAAAGTGCGAGCGCATTGCCTCACGTGTGCATCCCTCCATTGGAAATAAAATAACTTGCCTGCAGGTCGCACACCAGAAGCGCCGCTCGGCGACGCACAGCGCCATGCATTTTAAACACAAATTTTTATCAGGGTACACACAACAGCGCCTCAAGTTGGTGGCTGTCCACGGAGCCCAGCCACGACTCAGGACACTGTTCATATTTCTGCCGAGCCGCAGAGCGCCATCTGAATAGTTTCATTTTAAATAACATGTGAATGTGCATGTCTGGTGTGCAGTGTCGCAGCTCTGAGCGGCGCATCTGGTGCCTCAGTCAAAGTTAATTCAGTGTGCGTGGTTTTTTAGTCTTGTTGTACAAGCTCGGAACTTTAAACTAGCACACAGTTGGCTGTAAAACTATACAAAGACACAAATAATTTTGAACTCTCTGCTTGGTCTGTGTCCGAGTCGTACATGTACAGCTGAATGCTGGTCTTGTCACTCACGTTGCTTCTCTTTGTCTGCCTGTCTGTTGCCAAACACAAATCGGGGGAGCACTTGGCTCCGCCCCTTGTTAAGTTGGGCAGGAAGTCGAAACAAATTTTCATGTGAAGCAACACACCCCAAAAACAGCGAGCTGTGTACATGCCCCAAAATAACACTTTTTAACACATTATAATAAAAAAATCTGAATTGTGTTTTGAACTGAACCTAAACTGGCACACTCTATAAATTGCCTTCTCTATAGACATCAGAGTGTATGTCACAAACATTTTACAAATATATTTTGTTTTGCTAGTATACACTCACGGCCACTTTATTAGGTTCACCTTACTAGTACTGGGTTGGACCTCCTTTTGCCTTCAGAACTGCCTTAATCCTTCGTGGCATAGATTCAACAAGGTACTGGAAATATTCCTCAGAGATTTTGGTCTATATTGACATGATAGCATCACGCTGTTGCTGCATATGTGTTGCCTGCACATCCATGATGTGAATCTCTAGTTCCACCACATCCCAAAGGTGCTCTATTGGACTGAGATCTGGTGACTGTGAAGGCCATTTGACTGCATTGAACTCATTGTCATGTTCAAGAAACCAGTCTGAGATGATTCGTGCTTTATGACATGGCATGTAATGCTGCTGGAAGTAGCAATCATAAGATGGGTACACTGTGGTCATAAAGGGATACTCAATTGGTATTGATGAGCCCAAAGTGTCCCAAGAAATATCCCCCACACCATCACACCACTACCAACAGCCTGAACTATTGATACAAGGCAGGATAGATCCATGCTTTCATGTTGTTGATGCCTAATTCTGACCCTACCATCCGAATGTCACAGCAGAAATCAAGACTCATCAGACCAGGCAACGTTTTTCCAATCTTCTACTTTCCAATTTTGGTGAGCCTGTGTGAATTGTAGCTTCAGTTTCCTGATCTTAGCTGACAGGAGTAGCAGCTGCCTCTGCTTCTTTTTTCTGCTGCTGTAGCCCATCCACCTCACAACCCATGTTGTGTGATCAGAGATGCTCGTCTCCATACTTTGGTTGTAACGAGTGGTTATTTGAGTTACTGTTGCCTTTCTATCAGCTCAAACTAGTCTGGCCATTCTCCTCTGACCTCTGGCATCAACAAGGCATTTGTCTCACAGAACTGCAGCTCACTGGATATTTGCTTTTTTTTGGATCATTCTCTGTAAACCCTAGAGATAGTTGTGCGTGAAAATCCCAGTAGATCAGAAGTTGCTGAAATACTCAGACCAGCCCGTCTGGTACCAACAACCATGCCATGTTCAAAGTCACTTAAATCACCTATCTTCCCCATTCTGATGCTCGGTTTGAACTGCAGCAGATCATCTTGACCATGTCTACATACCTAAATGCATTGCCATGTGATTGGCTGAATAGAAATAACTAACAGTGGGACACATGCACCTAATAAAGTGGCCGGTGAGTGTATACATGTTATAGCATTGAAATCACTGGTAAGTTTGACCTCAAGGTTTTGGCAGGGAACATACAAATACTGAAACACTGCCTAGCTCACAATGTGCTGGCAGCCACTCATCAAACCCAGAACTAATCAAGCTGTTTCTGCCAGGCCGGATAGGTATTGTAATAATCTAAATTAAGTGAAAGTTTTGAACCACCAAACAGAATCAAGACTTTGTAAAGAAGCATAAATGACCCCTTTATATGATTATTTTATAATATACAAAATTCTCTATCTTATAAAACTCCTTTCCCTCATGGATCTGACTTTTCCTGTTATTATTAGAGAGGATGGATTCAGCCTCAGTGCGTTTAGGAGATGTCTGACTTGATTATCGTGTCTGAAGTTTCTAGCCGAGGAGAAACTGCAGAATAATCGGCTGACTTTAAGACAATAATTAATTCATCACCAGACACTCGGGAGCAAACCTGTGGGATTAGCAGACCATTGATCTGAAATAACCATATCAGTCCTCCTATGTGTGATGCTTGCAGATTAGCATATATTCAGGAAAACTAACTGGATGTTCTCTGAGCCTAGATTTTAAAAAAAAGAGGAAGAAAGCATCTGCCAAAGCTTATTTTCACTTTTGTGCTCCGTGGACTGTAAACCCCTCGACATAACACGAAACGGGAGCACTACCTCACTCAACAAGAACTACATATTTAAACACATCTTGCTGCGTAAGTTCGACAACAGCCTCAGGGTCCCAGGACCTTCACAAGAGTCTTCACCTCAATCCTCAGCTTTTCTGCCTTTATGTGTCTTGTGAAATACAGCTGCAACTTTGATCCAAATGTTTGATGCTCTCATTGTTTGATTAAGTCTATCTTTTACTCTCTTTGTTTTTGAGGAGTTGTAGCAACAAGCTAGTTGACATTAACTTGCTCTGGCCAGTTCCTGAAGTCTGCAACACCGCTTTGGGTTTATTTTTCCTCCTTCTCTTTTCCGTTCTGCTTGATTGCAATTGTCTGTGACAACAAGAGGATCGTGGCTTTTTTTAAAGCTAAATGTGGACAATCGCATTCAAGTGAAATCAAACATCATTAGACCCTCTGAAAGGAGTTATTCTGCAAGCTACTAGAGCAATGATGTCTGGATTTTCTCTTTATATAGCCTGAAGTGTGATGCTGAATTACACTGAAGTGACAATTTATTGTGCGGACACATAATGTGCAAGCAACACTTTTTAGTGTGCATGGTTATATAATGAGTGTTTACATTTTCTTTCATCCAGTGAAAGCTAGCTGTGGTGTGTATAATGTCCAGTGTTGGGCAATAAAACGTTACTAGTAATGCATTACTGTAACAGCATTACTTTTGACATTAACTAATACTGTAACCAGGGATGGGCAGTATTTATCATTTCAAGTAGCTATTTCTAATTCAAAATAGTAATTCAATGTAATTTCTATTTGATAGGGTTGAAGAAAATGGGTTAATACAAATACAGTGTCTTATATTTTGTATTTTTAAAATACTGTAAAATACTTTATAAGAAGTCTACACGATGACATCATAAAAATGCAGCCTCAGATTGGTGCTTTCTCAGTTATTTGCCTTAGCTTGAGATCAGACCTGAAAATTGATTAATATTGAAGAAGGTGATCAATGCTTCAGTATGGATGCAATGTAAGTTCTATAGAGTGTTACCTCTTAGTTATTCTAAGCTCTTTGTTTGTGGTTAGTTTGAAAATTGCTCACAGATTTCTTTTTTGAGCAGCTGTAATGTTTCTGTTTTGTTTTAAATGCTGGTTTATCACCTTGTGATTTTTTAAAAAAATTGTGCTGCTGGTCCGACATAAATACATTAGTGTTTAAAAATTACGTTTTGTTTAATTCTGTCTTGTGTTTAAGTTGTGAGAATGCAAATTAATTAAAACTGTGAATCTGATCAACGATGTATTTTCCATGCAGCTCTTAAGTGATGTTATAAGGCCATTAATGAGAGCATTAAACATCTTCTTTGGAAAAGTAACTCAAGAATAACTTTGAACAGAAATGCATACGCTTATTGAGTAAAAATTAATTGATAAAGCATTTGAGTTACTTTTTGAATGAAGTAACTAGTAACTGTAACTTGTTACTATTTTTTAGTAACTACTGTAGCACAACACTGATAATGTCCACCTGAAAATTCTGCTTCTCTGTATCTGTTGTAGTGATTGGGTATGGGTTTGATGTTAATATTTTAATATTAACATCATATTTTTAACATCATATTAACAATATTAATATTTAATAAACTCTTTCTTCTGTTTTCATTTCTTGTGATTGAAATTTTAGATTATTCCACCAAATATTTTTAATTCTCCTGAAATTAAAACATTGTAATAGTTTTATCTAAAAAATAGATCCATATATAAATATATACTTTTATTTGTTATTTTACACAAACAAATCTAAACGGCAACCTTATTTTAAACTTAATTTTAAAAAGTCAAATAAAGAATAAGAATAAAATGAATTAATCAAACAACATTAGGTTGTAAATCCAGGCAAAATGAGAATTGTCTCAAATTTTTTTCCTGTAGTATTTAATGTAGCAGTGAAGGAGGCATGAACCACAAAGAATTTCACAAATTACAGAGGACCCAAGGGAGATAACGACAGCTAAAGGTGAGTGCAGAGAGGTAAAAATGTGAACGCAGACGAATTAAAGACCAGCTGCACAGAGAAAAGGCGCAATGGCAAAATGCTGGCACATTACCAACATGCCACGGCTGCTGGAGTCATGACAAGAGCGTTGCCATGGCAACCCGTTGAATGGAAAGCTTTGTCTGTGCCATTGTGACTTTTCCTGCCTGTAACCCTGCAGCTCCATTACTGCTCTGCGGGGTCTTAAGTTAGCTACTTATTCACGGTCTGTCCCTGGAGAGCCAGCCTACAGGAACCATTCCAGAAAGAACTTCTCCATTATTACCTTTTTATCCCGAGAAGTGCGGTTCAAAGAAAAAGATAGAAACAAGTGCTGATCAGGCATGTGTGAAGGCGTGAAAACGTTTTGGTATTCAAATGGCTCCTTTTACTGGGTCAAAGGAGAGTTACTCACTGGGGTTGTAAAATGACGAGGGTGTAGAAATGTTGATCTCCTGCAGGTGCTCCAGTGTTTCCGTATGGAACAAGCGTATAGAAGAGCCTTCAGAAAAAGCCATCCATACGCCACCTCCGGCTCGCACCATGTGGGCCACACTCACCATCGGGTCCTGATGGACTTCAAATCTCTACGACAAAATAAAGAGATGGGAATTAAATCAGACTTCATATCATTATAGGTTGCACTTTAAAGATTCCTGTTACAAACACCTTTACTGTAACTGACAACACAATGTGGTGTTATTTAATTAAAGTATATTGTACTGTAATTGAGCTCACTGAAGCGGTTTTCATCTAAGTAGGCTCTCACACACCTGTAGGACCTGCTCTGGTGTGTGTGTTGTGGGTGTGGAAATATAAATTTATATAATCTAGTTTTCAAATGAACAATAATCTACGTATAACTGAAAAGTTATAGTTTGATTATATCATTTTATTAACAGCCCAGCCATGTGAGACATTTACCTTTGTCTTTCTGACTACAGGCTAAGCCAGAGTGATGCAAATGCTTTGATTATGCTTTTAATGACTCTGCCTTTGTCTTCGGGTGATTCTGTCAGGTCAAAGACACCACTTTTGTTGATTAACTTGTGTGGTCAGTTGCTGGGCCGGTTTCTAACACCTACATGCTGGTTATCACGCTGACTCCAATACTGAATTTGCATGCTTTGTTTAGCCATCTCCCCTCCTCCTAAGAAGACAATATAGACAGGACATCTTTGTCCTAATTTAGACTTGTGATAAAACTCGCAGACTGCAGACCTCCAGTAGGCTCCTGCAGACACATGGACTTCTTGAAGACGCTGTGTGACTGCAGATTAACCAACGCGTCTCAATAAAAGAATTCTGCTTATTTCAAGTCTCCTGGACTGGGTTCTCCTCGATTCACTTATTTATTTTTTACAACATGGGGCAAGTGGCGCACAAAACCAGTGATGATTGGTGTGTGTGTGTGTGTGTGTGTGTGTGTGTGTGTGTGTATGTGTTCGGGGGTGGGACAACCACATAACTGATGATGATTGGCTAAGAAAGCAGGTCATAATGTGTGGGCCACTTTTAAATGAAAAGAGGACACAACTGCATCAAAGCAACTAAAACTAGTTTCACACTGGAACTACCAGAATTTTATAACTACTAGAATTATCATAGCGGTCATTCTGATTGTTCTCATATATGATATTGACACGTCATATCTACATTTAAAGCTTCTACTGAGATAATAATTATCTTTATAATAATTAAGCTTTAAATCTCTGTCATCATAAAAATACAATCTTTTTGGTAATAAAGTCTAGAAGTGTATAGTTAGGCTACTACACCACTCGTGAATGTCAGTGCCTCACTTTCATTTTCCCTTTCACAAGCAGGGGAGAAGGTTTTTTTTTTTTTGTGGCACTGAATATTTTGTTTTGAAAACACATGTCTAAAGTAAAGTTATGTTTTTGTCAACAGAAAGTTATGTTTTTATTAGCAGGAAGTTGCTAGGCAACAGAGGCAAGCATTTTTAAAGTCACAGGGAAAAGTAGCAGACACTGAAATGTAAAAAGACCTCCTAATTCTATTGTTTTTAAGAAGCATACTTTATTTTTAGACTTATTTGTTGGCCAGTTGTGGTCAGTGCAAAACATATCAATATAAAAATAAATATTATTCAGTTGTAAATCATTTACTATGGTTTCATTGTTCCACTATGGACATTTTATTTACAATAAAACATTACATTTGACAGGTGTCAAAGGTATCATGTCACAGCAGCATACTGTATTTAAATATAGCATAGAACAGTGTATATTGCTTTATAGTAATAATTTATTTAATTTAGTGTCTCATAATCTCATAATAAACACAATAGTTACTTTCCCTAGCAATTAGTTAATTTTATAATGATGTGAATCAATTACTATCTCAGTTACTATTTATGAGACTTAACTAGTAACTTTAAATAATTACTTTAAGTAACATTTCCAACATTGCTTTGTCTGTGCAGTTTGTTTTCAAACAAGAGATGCTGATTCAAGAGATTTTGAATGCTGACATCCAAACCAAACAAATCTGAATGAACCAAGAACAGGTTGTGTCACAAAATGTGGCAATGTAAAGAAACACAAAGTTTGGTTTACTGTTACAAGAATTGGAAACTGCATCCCTGCAGCAGATCTTCCGATAGTGTGCAACAGATGGATTTGTGGCATTTTATAAGCTCTTAACTGATAAAAATAACATCATACACACATATAACAAGCATGTTTATTCATTTGCACAAGTAAATTACATGCAAAGAAAATAATGGCTGTGAATCAGCTTTTCCCTGCAAGCTGAAAAAGAAGCTTTAATCGAAAATCTGCATGAATCAAAAACATCCCAACAGAACAGCATGTGTGGATTTCTAAATGGTCACACAAAAATGTTTTAAACCATTTTAAAGCATTTACCTGATCTCACAGACAGTATTGACAGATAAAGTGAAGAAATTTTAAAGGGTTTGTTCAACCACAAACAAAACTCTGCTATTGTGTACTTGCACAAAATGTGGTTTCTTTAGAAGTGTCAAAACTGCATTTCAGTTTTAGCTTAGGAGGACATTTTCAGATTTAGCTTTTTTAAAGAAGAAGAAATTATGAGGTTTTGGAACAGCAAGATGCAGAGTAAATGATGACAGAATTTCTTTTTGATTGAACAATGCCTTTAAAAGCAAAAACTTAAGTGCCCCAATTTGCTATTTGTGCCACTTCACCTGTAGTTACGTGACTGCATGAACCGAGTTATGCATTAGATGTAATTGCAATGATTGAAAACCTCTTGACAAGTCATTAAATGATACAGCATTTTAATAATTTTGAATTGAATGACTACATTCTCAGGTCTACATATAAAATGGTCATTATGACTCATCAGCAAGACATTTAAGATATATTTTTATGGATTTTGCTAAATGTCTTTCCCAGAGTTATGCTGAATTGTACTTAATTCACATTTGACACATTTTCATGTTAATTCTGAAGGTCTATAATGCATTTGCATTACATTTATTCTGAAGGAAAATCTGCAAATATCCATTCGAATGATATTTGGTAACAAAATCCACACTATAACAAATAGCACAATATTTACAGATCAAGAAGAAACTATAATAAAGCTGTGAGAGTGAAAAACAGAAAGGTGTAACAATCTCATTGCATCCAAGCTGCATTTGAAATGTCTGACCTGCGCCCTTTCCTAGGAAGTATAACCATGACAAACATGTCCCTTATATAAATGCTAACTCATTTCAGATACATAGCTGTACTAATGGTTTACAATGTGGTCAGAAGGACCTGAGACCAATGAGAATCAACAAGCAGAAAAGACCTGAACGCAATTTGATACAGAACTCAATAAGGCATGACATAAACAAGTAGTTACAAAACTCCATCTCCTCGTTCCTCTCATTTGCTTTCTCTTCTCCATTACCTCGCAAACTGAATATTGAACTATAATGACAAGGGGTTCATCACAAATGTATCTTGCCATTATTTTCCCTTCTATTATTCAATACAGTACATCTGCAAGGACTTGCTCACACGAAAGGAAAATCTGAACAACGAGCATTCAACCACTCGATGTGGCATGAAAGAGTACAAATCTTGAGTCTGAAGAGCATGCATTAGTTTACAATGACCCAGAGCTTGTTTTAATGGACATTTCTCCATATACATGTGCTCACTTTTCACATAGCTGCAATGAGCCCATGCTCAGATGTTGCACAGGTCATTTTCTCCATATTGGATGCTGCACAATGCTTCACGAATTCTGCTCTAATGATGAGCCCCTAAAATTACCAGCAATTTAATGTCCTTTGTAAAATTTTATTCTCATGAGCACATGGTGTGCCTGCATAATCTTCAAACTTTCTATTCGAAAAGTAGTTCAGATCTGATTTATGGTGTTCTGTATGACCGGTTATGCAAATATGCTTCTAAGTGAAGAGGGCATTCATATCTTATTATTTCTCTTTTTTTGTGGTCATTTTTTTGCCACATCCATATCACCCTGCAGCCCAAGAAGCCTCAATGAAGCTAAGCAGGGCTGAGCCTGGTCAGTACCTAGATGGGAGACCACATGGGAAAACTAGGTTGCTGTTGGAAGTGGTGTGAGTGAGGCCAGCAGTGGGTGCACAACCTGAGGTCTGTGTGAGTCCTAATGCCCCAGTAAAGTGAAGGGGACACTATACTGTCAGTGTGCGCCGTCTTCTGGATGAGACGTTAAACTGAGGTCCTGCCTCTCAGTGGTCACTAAAAATTCCATGGCACTCCTTGTAAAGAGGGGTATAGCCCCGGTGTCCTGGCCAAATTCCCTCTACTGACCTCTACCTATCCCAATCATCTACATTCACCAAACTGCCTCTATCACTGTCTCTTCACTCCACCTGTAGCTGGTGTGTGGTGAGCACACTGGCGCAATTGTCCTGTGGCTGTCGTCGCATCATCCAAGTGGATGCTGCACACTGATGGTGTAAAGAGGAGCCCTCCTCATGATTGTGAAGCGCTTTGGGTGTATGGCCATAAATGATAAATGCGCTATACACATTACATTATATTACATTACATTACATGTTTTTACCCAATACCTGTAAAACACTGGCTCCATTAAAAGCAAAACCTGAGTATTTGGATTGATCCGCTCTTGGGAAATCCTGGATTTTAGCCGGTGGCTAAACATTTAAGAAGCAGGCATTATTCTGGCCACCCTCCACCAAAACATCTTCTGCTGAGCAGTAGATACCTCATCCAAAGATTAAGTTAAAAACGCTTTCTGATCAATACTAGTTCACTTTTATCATGAATAAAAGTTCAGCAATAAAGACAATTTTTAATAAAAGAATAATTTATTTAAATGTAATAATTTACTAAACTTAATGTTGTTTCAAAGATGTATGCACATTTTTTACAGAAGATTTTTTTTTTTTGCTAAATGCTAATTTTTTTTTTCATCTTTAAAAAAGAGCATTTCTCAAAGAAACAATCTGTGTTACTTTGGACCTCCCTGTATGGGCAAAAAAAAAAAAAAAAAAAACATTTTTATTAACATTACACACACATTTCCCCCCCCTCTGTAAACGCATTTCCGTTGGGATTTAGGTGCAGATTTTATCATATTGAAAAAAAAAAAAAACTAAAGGGAGCACACCATATTATTAGAATTTATGCAGATCAACATATTTAATGCATTATCCTAAAATTGCATAAACATAGTAAATGGAATAAATTATTCATTTACTGTCAGTATAAAGTGACTTAACCCTTAATTATATAAAACCAACTATTCTAAAAGGTACAAATGTGAGCAATATGGAGGGAATTATATAAATGGTACTGTACACTTGTATACTCTTCTCTTCTCAGTTTGTGTTAAAAAGCTCAGTCTGCAACAAAGAAGTTTGATGAAAAATGTCATCTTACCCTTGACTCTGTGAGAATGGAGATAAACACACTGCCACGGTTTCTTATTCCTCCTGTGATCATCTTTTTAAAGAACTCAATGTGTTTTGCACTTGCCAAATGAACAACTACAATCGAAACTCCATTACACTGTGAAACCCTTAAGGAGACCTGAGTGCATATGATGTAAAACAAAACTGCAAATAAACTCTAACATGTTGACACAATGCAGATCTGTTCAACAATGCAGTCAGTTTTGTCCAATGTGCTTAGTTCTATTAATTCCTCTCTGAGAGCCCAAAGGTCTCAAATCCCAACTGTGATGATTTTGCAGCTTGTTTCAAAGATAAGATAATCATAACTGAGATTTCTAGTTTTACAAGACCCTTATGACTAACACTGCTCCAGAACTCATTTGACCAGGGGAACTGCTACCATGTTTGAAAGAATCCTTTAATAACATTTTACCCAGCTCACTGTTAATACCCCAAAGGGCCACTGGTACAGCTTCTTCTTAAGTTCCACTCAGCAATATAGACTTGCGTAATTGAAATCTTCATTTCAGAGTTTAATGCTAACTCGTCTAAATCATAAACCCTTAATATTTCTTAAAATTGTAAGCTGTGTAGTGTTGGTTGGTTCATTAAACAGAATCAATGGTAAGTCCAGGTGCCCAATGGACATTAAATTACTTTTCAAGTATTTGTCAATTGAACTTTAATTCTACTTTAAAAAGAGTTACTTGCAAAGCTTTCAAAATAAGACCAACAAGAAATGTGAAAACTATCAGTACTATACAATTAAACTGATGGTATTAAAATGACAATTATGACAAAGTCAGACTGCAGCAGGGGAACACATCTGTTTTTTTTTTCTGGGAATAAAATTTCTTAATGAGCTGTTGACATGGAATTGAACCAGATTTTGGTAAAAACCCAAACAATATAAACATAAAAATAAAACAAACAAAACAAAAAATCTGAAAAAATTGTTATGTGTAATAACAAAGACACAAGGAGAAGGTACTAAACTACTGAAATGTATTTAATAGTTTATATAAAAAGCTTTTTTGATGATGGCAGCTTAAAAACACCTCTCATATGAAAAATGAAGTCATATGAATTGCTCAGGTGTGAGTTTTTCACAAACAGAGTGTAAAATCTTGATGATTCTGTGGGTCTCGTCTTTAATCTTTAATTAGTATTTTATATTGGATTCAAGTCAGGTGATTGGCTGGGCCATTCTACAGCTTGATTTTCCTTCTCTGAAAGCGTTTCAGAGTTTCCTTGGCTGTGTTTTGGATCATTATCTTGCTGAAATGTCCACTCTGGTTCAATTTTCATCATCCTGATAGATGTTGGATTGAAAAAGCTCATATTAATTTCAACGACAAAGGGCAGAGCGTTGCTTTCTAACTACTGAGAGATTTCAGCTGCTGTCTGGGCTTTCACTGCTTTTCTACACCTTCCTTTCTTAAAATGTTCAAAACTTTTTCCCAGTGTATTTCATTTTATTACACATAACTTCATATGTAAACTAATTAGATTTGTTTTCTTTGCATATACTGTATGGATTTATTTCTTTGTTACTAACATCCAGGGACAATTTCAAGTCAATATCACCTTTACAAATATGTTTTTTGAGAAAATGGTGATGTGTTCAAAACTTATTTCCCCCTGCTGTATAATAAGGAGTTATCAAGCTTCTATTGTGAAATTTCAGATGACAGATAATTCTATCTGATCTTCCAGAAAAAAGTCCTTGCTAGATTTAAAAAACAAAACCAAAAAAATAATAATTGACAACAAAATGAACACATATTTAAAAGGCATTTTATTGACTTTGTCCAAAATGCTATAATCTTTCACCGTGCTTTCAACAGTTCCCTAGCATCTGTGTTTAAAAGTGTTTTATGTGGATCCAGTGTTATATTGTTCTCTTGGAGAAATCTTCCAGATGATCTCATGCTGTTGCAAAAATGACAATGTAACACTCTAAGAAATAAAGGCACAAAAGCTGTCACTGGTGTAGTACCATTTTAAAAGCTACACGTTTATACCAAAACGGTTCATATTGACATGTGAAAGCACATAATAGTACAGTACCAAAAGCTTTCATACCTTTTTTCTGAGAGCATACAATTTTTTATCTTCCCCCTCACATAGTGTGTGAGTCAATGGGGACTAGCAACAGTTTAAAATATCTTAATTTTTTTCATGACAAGAAATTCAAACAGGTTGGATCAAACTCAATTTGGGGTAACTAACACTTATATTATATACAGTTAAGCTAACTGGGATAATATAGCTAACTGGGATAATATATATATATATATATATATATATATATATATATATATATATATATATATATATATATATATATATATATATATATATATATATATATATATATATATATATATATATATATATACATATATACATATAAAAAAGCTGCTCATGAACTGATTAGATAGACTTTATAAACAGCACACACACACACTTCAGTGCTGAGTCTTGTTAAACTGTACTGTGAACATTATGACGCGTTTCCTTTGCCCTGTCTTGCCGTGTTTGACCCTAGCTTTGTTTTATTATTTATTCCTGTCTGCCGCCTGAATTCGACCATCCACCTGTGTATTGACCACGACTCTGGATTTGCCTGTATACATCTGTTTGCACCTGTGTTGACAGTTGCTTGCCTGACTATTCTCATAATAAATCCTGCATTTGGATCCGCACTTCCTTTTCTGTGTCCCCTGCACATCATAATACTGCTTGAGAAGCGTTTCAAGGATGGATGCCAAGTGCAATGACTTGCCTTAGTTTGATTCGAACAGTTTTGACAAAACTTCATTTTGATTTTTGTTTTCCAGTTTTATATATATATATAGTTGAAGTCAAAATTATTTGTAAATATTTTTTCTCTAAATTATGTTTATTAAAGCAAGGATTTTTTCTGTTATATATATATATATATATATATATATATATATATATATATATATATATATATATATATATATATATATATATATATATATATATATATATATATATATATATAAAGATGGATATATATATATATATATTCTGTTCTACAAACCACTAATGCATCATCCAATGCAAATAAACATCCTCCTTTCACTTTTCCAGCACTGCGTAGCATAATTGTGACTTCAAACTCACTATCCGAGCAGTGGGTTCAAGGGCCACACATCATGAAGGGTTCAATGAGTCAGGATTCGGTTTCTTTGATTTCAAAGTGATTCACAGCTGAGCCGAGCTCCACTGTCTCAGAAAACAATACGCCCCCTCCCAAACACCTTTTAAATGTCCACAGGGAAAGAGGAGCCATTTCATGCCTGATCCTCTAATGAGGCATGAGGGAGCTGCGCTTCTTATCGAGGGTTTGCACGCAGCCCCCTGAGGTCTGTGGTGCTACCGAGGAGCCCTGAGAACTCTTACAAACAGCTAGTTCTCCAGTCTGAGGTTCAGGCAGATTAGTTAGAGGGGGTGAGGTGGGTGCGAGAGCCCGTTCTCTCCTCTGCACACTAGCGGACAGGGATTAGCACCTGTTTGCGTGCCCTTGCCAAAGGGAGCTTCTTTTGTTTGAGAGCAAGGGAGACGACTGAAACTGCCTTTGATGTGTTTTCGCTTTTAATTGACTTGTCGGCAGTGCTTGCCTTTGCTCTCTTGTTCTCTCAATGTTTTCATTTTATTTTGCTTGGACTGTTTCTTCAGAGAGAAGACACACAGAGAATACTGCTAGCAAAATGTTAGTTCACATATATATGCTTATGTGTCACCTTGCTGTTATTTGACCATCTTGCAACTGTACAATAATGATGATGATGATGACGTTGATAATTAATAATAATAATAATAATTTAAAAAATAAAAAATAAATAATAATAATATAAATTATCATTTGTAGGATCGAATAGGCTGCATCCAGCTGTTTTTTTTTTTTCAAGCTTAAGGTTTAATTAAAAGTCTAGCTAGTAAACTACTACAGCTGAGGTCAATGTTTTGTGTCAAATATTTTAGATTTCTGCTAAGTAGCCATGTAATATGCAGGGTAGTGCCCTAAAATCCTATTCATTGCCTGCTGAGATTTAATATGTGAAATCAACCAGCTGAATGTACATTATACCTTACATATACATTTACATAAACTTACATTGTCACAATCACCAGTGATCTAATCCTGGCAGATTACTAAAGGACTACAAGTTACAGTCATGCACAGCTCACACGCACCTGTTCCTCATTCGGTAGATTACACACACTCACGGCTGGAAGCTGCTCATGAACTGATTACAAGGACTATTTACAGAGTGCACACAAACACATCAGGGCTGAGTCTTGTTATACTGTCTTTGTGAACATTCCGACAGGTTTTCTCTTGCCTTGCTTTGCTATGTTTTGACCCTCGCCATGTTTGCCTGTTTAACTTGCCTGCTGCCTGCCTGTACTGACCATTCGCCTGTGTTTTGACCACGACTCTGGATTTCCTGTATACATCTGTTTGCCCCTGTGTTGACCGTTGCTTGCCTGACCATTCTCTGTTCAATAAACCCTGCATTTGGATCTGCACTCTTTTGTCAGCATCCCCTTCACATTACATTCATGAACAAGACCAAAGTTTTAGCCCTCCTGTAAATATTGTATCTTTTTTCAAATATTTCCCAAGTAATGTTTAATAGAGCAAGGACATTTTCATAGTATTTCCTATAATATGTGTTCCTCTGAAGAATATCATTGAAAATGTTTCAAAGACAAATGTTTTTTGTTAAATTGTGTTCTTGACACAACTCTAAAATAATGCTGAGTTGTTGCTGTTTTTTTTTAATGATAACCCATGAACAAAAGATCAACCGGGCACTTATAATAACTGTTTAAGTGTTTATATACTAGCAGTACCGCTGCTCCCTATACGCAGAGTACATAGGCTGCTTAGGGCACCAACTCCGGAGGAGGGCACCACCACGGTTGCTCAAAAATAAATTATTAATATTTATTTTTGTAATATTAACATAAACTGAATTTATTGATCATATGTTGATGAATACATTTTAAAAAATGCATTTTATGGCGAATGCAAAAAAACATGTGACGCAACTTTTTTTCCGAGCCACTTGTGTCTGCGACTGCTAACAGCTTATGATTATAAGTGATGCAAGTTGCAACTCTATGCCCGGGAAAAGACAACAACAGTCTGGAGCCAAGAAGAGGAAAAAAGTACAAGATGAATCTTGTGCATCACTTTCAGGTGCCTTATGTCCATAATTTTGCAAAACATTATATTTTGGGTTGTTTAAGTTAATTAGTCAGGCTAATGTTCAACTTCGCCACAACTGCACAAAATCTGCCTGATTTGTTGTTGCTTCATTCTGTCTTTTTGCGTTGCTGCTGTGCATTGTTTTGAAGTATGATAGGACATGTTCTATCACTTTTCATAATAAATCAATCCGTTGCCCCACTTCCCCATGTTGATGCTAATTACACAAACTCAGTTATTATTATTATTAACTTGTGCAATGCTTTACAATTCTGTTTTGCACACCAGTTAAATATACATGCACTGCACGATTATTTCACTGTATTTATTATTTATCATAACTCAGTGCAGTTATCTTTGTCTATTGTTTTGTCTATTTCTATACATTTCTTATGGCTGCTGTTCTCCCTGAGAGCTGACAAGTTATATTCGTTGTATCGCTGCAATGACTATAAAATCTCTTTAGTCTTTACATCAGTAGACTGGTGTGCTTTTAACAGGCCAGTTGTTTTCATTTTTTTACATAGCTATATGAAATAACAAAACTGACTGATATTCTGTGGTTTCTAAAAGCTCAACAATATAACATATTACGTCTCAGGCAATAAACCATTTTTATTGCATGGATTCCTTAATGTTTAATTTTGTCTGAATGTTAATAAACTGTTTTTGTTTAAAAGTACAGTTTTTAATTCTCAAACAACCCTAATGTCTTTGATTTATACTGACAGCAAGGGTCAGTTTTTGTTAAATCCACATTTTGGTTGTAGTTTAGGAATATTAAGAAGAGTGTTTGACTTGCTCATTGTCTTAATGGTATATCATGAGTTTTTCTTTAAATGACAGGTTTAATGCTGTAATTTGTCACAAAATAAGATGAGGTGGCATGATGCAGCACTGCTCCTGAGGCACCAGCAGCTGCACAGGTATAGACACAGTGCTGCACTGAGGACTGTCCATCTACCAGCTATGCAGATAGACAGAGGGTTTTATTCCTTACATTTTGCAAATGTTTGAATTAAGGAATGCTTCTGCGGAAGACATGTCAGTGTTTTTTATGTAACCATATATTTTATAATGCAAGTATTTGAATGTTCAAGTGTATGCATATATATGTATATAAGTGTTTAAATCCATATGTTTGTGTGTTTTTTCCTCTGTGGGGGCACCGCAGTAAAATTTTGCTTAGGACACCCTTTTGGCCAGCAGCAGCCCTGTATACTAGGTTTATGGGTATGAGGAAAATTGTGGTAAAAAAAAAAAGCAATGATTCATAGCTATAAAACAAATCAGATCATTGGAAAATGTGAACAAGCTTACACATAACTGGTGTAAAGAACATCTTGGATATGTCTGGCCTCTACATAAGTAATTCAATTTGAATAAAAGCATCCACTAAATGAAGACAGACCATGTAAAGCATGCATATCTTAAGTATATTGTAGCTGCTTATTGAATAGCTGAATTTTCAAGCATTTTGCTTGAAACATCACTTTCATGGTTCAGTTTGAAGTGAGATCAAGTAAATCAAGTAATATCCACATAAAACAGAGTAACACGCTGACACAATAAGCCATGCACATACTCACAGGAGAGTCATCTGAAATGCATGAAGGCAATGTCTTAAATCTGCTCATATGCACGTTTTATAATTGAGGTGATGTTTGTTTATGATATACCATATAATGTGCAATTTTTACTTTTATTAAATGAATTAAAGGGTTCGTTCACCTAAAAAATAATTATATTGGTAAGACTTTATTTTGATGGTCCCTATTGCACATTTTGTTGACTATGGATTTGGTCTATGCAGGATGAGGGAACAGGGTTTGGCGGGTGGGGTGGGTGAATCGGTTGGTCGGTCTGTAGGTAGGTAGGTAGATAGATAGTTATAAGATTATAATAATCATCTATCCATTCTTCAAAACATATCCTGTGTTAGATAGAGACAGATACATAGACACTTTGGATGGATGGATGGATGGATGGATGGATAGATAGATGATACTCTAGATGGATGGACGGATGGATGGATGGATGGATGGATGGACAGATGCTACAGATGGATGATACTGTAGATGGTTGGATGGATGGATGAATCAATGAAAAGGATAACACATAAGTATGGATGAAATAATGATCTATTTGGATGAATGGATGCAATGATAATCTATTTGGATGGATGGATAGATGGATGGATGGATGGATGATGGATAAAATGATAATCTATTTGGATAGATGAATGGATGGATCGATAGACAGATAGAAAGATATATAGACAGACAGACAGACATGTAAATGATATATCTGTAAAAGGTGGTCTCAGTTTCTGAATCTCACACTGAGAAAAAGGTTGCTTCCACCACTTCACCCTATAATACTGCATCCCTGTTTCACAGCAGGAGAGCACTGTTTTTCCATACTAGCAGACAAAACCCAACAATCCTCCGCCTACCATACAAGCATCACACCTAACCATTCATTAGTCCACTATAATACTAGGTGACAGTGCTTTTCGAGAGCAACATCTTTAAACAACCCCTCATTTCACAGAGCGTGGGATATATGACTCCTCAGCTTTTATTGTTCTGATCTACAAGAATGGAATTTCTACATGGTCATGAGAAACTTGTAAATCGAGTCCACTGCAGTCACAACGATTTGGTATGGTCAATTTAGCAAACTTTCGGGGGCAGTTCACACATGCAAAAATGTCACTGCCAATTGAAGTGAGATGTATAAAACATGCATATAAGGACAGTGAAAGTCCTGATTGTGTGAATTCCTATGGGACTGGCTAAAATGTGTCTGTTTTTTATACTAGGTCAATGGTGCATCTGATTGCATTAGGTTGTATTCTCAGCTGTATACTATCTTGACTTTACCCTCTCCTGCAGCGCAGTGAAGTTGAAGCTGAATATTCTCACGTCAATATAGCATAATTTTTTGTGACATTGCACAACAAATAATATTTTTACATTACTGCGAGGGTTGGGTTTAAGGTTGAGGTAGTGGAAGAAGCTACTAAATTGATGTGTAATTTAATACATTTAAATACAGATAAATTGTGTGCACCTCTTTCGGTGCCTCAGAGCGTGCCATCAGATTTGAATTTTAGCAGTTGATGACGCGTGCTCTGAACAATCTAATCATGCCAGTGTGATCGTAAGCTTCAGGGACCAGCCAAGGCTGATCACACCAGTGTGATCGTATGCATGAAATGGTTAAATAAATATCATAATGCTATTTTTTTATACTGAGGTAAAATATAAAAAATCTGCAACTATTTCCACAATAAATAGCACCTAAAACATTGCAATGTTGTTCTTACATACAATACACCACTATTTGCATGTAGTATAGATAATATAACTTGAAGAAAATTCAGCTTTTTCACTTAGTATTAACAGTATCTCAGAATATCTACAGTCAATCGCACAAACTATCATGGTATACAGCTCAAAATATACACACTAGAAAGACTCCACATTTCCAGTGTCTCTGCGCTTTCTCTCTGAATGCTGTAAAGGTTAAACTTGTCTTTGCACTTGTTTAAAATAGAGTTGCAGATATATTTAAAACCCTTCACTCATGCACTCATTGCCACTGGCATCTGTTTTTTTGTTTTGTTTTGTTTTTTTGTCATATTTAGTACACTTGATTTCTTTTCAAACAGTGTAACAAAGTATACTGGTTCACTGCTGACACACTGTAGACAAGCTAACAGTAAACTATTTCAAAAGCAATTCAAAGCCCATGCAAGTGGCATGTATGCTTAAAAATATTAGGCTTCATGATAATGTTGTGAATATTTCTGCACATTGTATGCATATCATATACATACAAATCGAATACATCCAGTTTTTTGTTATTATACCTGTTAAAGGTTTATTAGCAGCTTAATATTGTGATAACATCATATACCATGAAACAAGCTTCAGCAATTAATCGCAACAAGAAAAATTGATATTGTCATAAGCCAACAGTGCAGACATCCCCAAGCATCACTCTGTTATCCCTGCAGCACCACGGTTGAAATACTTTCAGCTTTGTACATCGATAGTGATCCAGCAGCCTCAATCGTTTCGGGTCAGGGGAACAAGGTAACATGCAGCATAGTGTGGAATACACATCTTAAAAAACAGGTGACAAGACAGCCAAACTCGCACAGGCTCTGTTGCTTATCCCGTCGACACACATCATTGTACAACACTTTGCCATGAGTCCCAATGAGGCAGATTTACAGCTGTAGAGGAGATGCTTCCCCCTCCAGCTGCTGGGCCAGCACGGCTCCGTGGGGAAAGGGATACAATGTAATCAGTGGAACAAAACAGAGCACTGGCCTGAACTGTGGAGGATCAACCGAAAAGCAGCAGGGACCCACTCACCTACCACTAGCTCAAATCTCCTCTCTGATGGGCGCATCCAGAGAAATCTCGCAGGATAAAAGAGATGTTTGATTCCGGAGATAAAACCCAAGAAGGCAGAACTAAAGGAAGGCTCAGGGTTATATGGAGGCCCATGGGGTAGATCCCCGGGGTACGACTCCTCAATATTTGAGACAGCCGAGAAAGATTATGAGCACGTCAGCGGTATTTACTCATCTGGTGTGGTATAAAACTCAGAGGGGGGAAAAGAAAAGCGAACAACAGACCCCAGAGGAGACACCCTGGCTGTATGGATTGCAGCTCCTCGGTAGGATTATTGATCTTCACAGACAAGCTAATTTGTCTGTCAGTGTTGGCCAAGTGCCCGTGAAACAATGTCTGTGCTCGTCCATTTGCTAAAGTCTGGTGTGAAAGCAAATCAGCATGAGAAGCGCTTGATGATCCTACCTGAGTGGACAAACTGGAGCCGTTGACTACAGTAACTGTGTTACCACAGCTAGCCCAGACCGAGTTCTCCAAAGCCAGCAGAGTCCTGATGGGATCTGAACCAATTGTTACTTTTCTAGAGGTGTCTTGGTTCCAAAGTCCCCCTACAAAACAAAAGAAACACAAAAATATAAGTCCATCATAAGTTCAAGAAACTATTAGGAACTTTTCAACTGTAAATATAGTATATAAAATGCTAAATGCTAGTCATTTCTTTTGTCATTTCCACCATATTTTCCTTTCTGAACACATTTTTGCGTTTAACTAGGTTTTGCAGATGAAATGGACAAAAGCAGGTAATGCTAATTTCTATATATATTTACATTAGATGTCGCCTACACTGTTGTTGTCTATTGGAAGGAATGCGTCAATAGAGAGCCGCCATTTTAGTACAGGGTAGCTCTCCTTTGAAATGAATGTGGGAACCAGGTGTAGCGGAGGATTGGCCATCTGTAGCCACAGATATGTAAACATGTCCCATGTTTAATATGTAAACTGACCCAGCCTAGGCTCGAACCAGCAACCTTCTTGCTGTGAGGTGACAGCACTACCTACTGCGTCACTGCGTCGCCTTGCAGTATATTCATTTTCAGACAAAAAAAATCTAATTTCAGTACATTTAAGAAAGAAAGAGAGCTAGATTGTGCAGCGCCATTGATGTGATCCAAGACCTGTGAAGAGATGATGCCAATTATCAAGGACCTCAAGGACAACACATAAAAAGAGATGATGCCAACCATAGAGGACTTTTAGACATCTCCATAATTCTGGACCAGGCCGTATCCTGAGCAGATGCTGTGGTGGTCATTAAGGAGTGAAAAGTGTGAGACTGCCTCCTGAAAGACTACAGTGACAGACAAGTCTTTGCATTAATCCTGTGGACCAGCCTGTACACTCGCAGGTGACCTACTCACACCTGCAGCTTCTCCACGATGGACGTCCAGCATTATCCAACCTCCAGCGCTTAGACTGCAGCTCTGCACAAAAAGTTTGGCCAGAGGAGAATGGTCGTGCCCAACTGAGCTCAGGTTTCTCTCAAGGTTTTTTTTTTCCTTCACTTTCATCAATTGGTGAAATTTGTTCCTCGCCGCTGTCGCCACTGTCTTGCTAGGTTGGGACTTGTAGAGCTGCGCATCGATGGATTTGCTCTTCAGTGTTTAAACTTTCAACAGTAAAAAACCACACTGAACTGAAGTAAACTGAACTTCAAAACTGGACTGACACAGTTTCAATTTACTAGAACATCTATGTTAAGCTGCTTTGAAACAATTCACATTGTAAAAGTGCTATAGAAATAAAGATGAACTGAAAAAAATGAAAGAAAGCAGCGTTTGGTGGATAAACCCTAAAAACTAGCAACTTGCTATTGTAATAATAAATATTAATATTTTACTCATCACATAGCTAGTAGATCCAATATAGTATACAAGCTGATATAATTATTACTATTTATCCTAAATATATGCAGTAGTTATGTTGATGTACAGTTACACCTACAAAACACCCCAAAATGTTCCATCCTGCATAATCTGAAAGTTTTACTACAAAGTAAACAAAAAATGAGGTAAAAGCACATGGTAGCAAATACAACGAAGCCTGCGAAATACCTTGCTTGAAGGCAAAATCGCTAATCCTATCTAGTGGAACATTTCAAATACGGCCAAAGATAGTCAATGCTTGTAAATTTGCATGTTATTTCCCTTAAAAATGAATGCTTCAAATAGCACAGCTACAGAAATGTGCTGCATGCTAATTCCACTGCTTTTGCCCTGAGCAAGTCACTTAAAGTAAATTGGTTTCATTAATACTCAAGAGTAAATCCTTGTGTTTGCAAGACAAATATGTATAACTGGTAGTGGAACTGTATAATTTCTGACTACGCCTTAAAAACATACAGCTAGAACAAGCAGCGCACAGCGTGTTTGTGGACTGCGTCTCTCCCTCTAAAACTAGCGCTTTTTATGCTAATGTGCTAAAAGTGCGGTGTTAATAACCACGGTGTGTTGTGTAATCCAATTTATACGTTTCTCTCCAGTGTGCTCACAACACACCAGACTTTTTCCACAGTTTTAATCACAGGGTTTGTGCCGTAGCCACCATGGACACCATTATGGGATGCATTACATAAGCCTTTTCTGCGTCTTTTTCGCCCCCATCACAGTGTGTTAATGAAGCAAAATTAGAGAGGGAAGCGCAGCGAGCCATTTAATTAACATTTCGAGTTGTTTATTTCTGCCTTTGAAACCAGAATAGCTTTACAATGACTTCCGACTTCCTCAGGTTAATTGCATGGCATATTCAAAATGTCAGTCTTCCTACTTTTTTTGCGTGCGTATGCTTTGAAAACATCCCCTCAGCCACTTCGTTCCCCCTCATCCTCAAATGAAGGCTGCCTCAGATTTGTCCCTTTCAAAACCAAGGACCTTCAGGGCCAGAGAGGACTTATCTGGACACTCAAAGCATCTGCAGATGCAGTCTTTGCTTTATTGCTTGAAAAGTAATAAAGTAGAGGGGGATGGATGCCGTTTCTTCAGATGGGTGCTTATTGCTTCTGGGTGTAATATATTTATGCATTTTCTTTGTACAGTTAGACACCTCATTATTATCCTTATAAATACTGCGTACTGTTGATTAAACGACCCTACCTTCTTAATATACGAAGAAAAAATGGAAAGAAAAAAACTACCCCACGCCAAGCAATTTCCGCTTTCTCATACGTTTCAAAAAGCTTTCTGATTAATCTCACATTTTGAGTGTTTTATTACAATGTTAACTCTTCAATGTACCGCTCCATGAAATCATTCGTATTTTTTGGCTAAACTTACAGTGCTCAGCATAATTAAGTACACCTCATTTTTAGGCCTGTCACGATATCTTTTTTTTTGTTGTACGATATTTTGCAACAGAATATATAAATAATATATATAATAAACAATATTATTGTCATTTTAAGGCCATTTTAAGCCACTCATTATATAATGCCAGAATAACAATAGAATCTTCCAAAGAACACATAATATTTTATTTTTAAGAATATTTCATTTAATTATATATAATTATATATGTAATATAACAATATAATAATTAAGCGCTGGAATCAGAATGTGAAAATGCATATATCCTAAATAGATAATAATAAATCTTAACAAAAAAAGTGCAAGGTAAAAAGAAACAGAGGCTGCGATATATGCAACCATTTCAGTTGTCAGGCACCCACATGAAAATATACTATAGTAATTTATAGTAATTACTATAGTGTTTTTTTTAACCATTCTGACACTGTTGGTTCCAATAGAGAAAGAGATGTTGCAAGATCAGCTAAAATGTTGCTAGAATTGTTTTTTATGTCCAGTATGGGCGATATATTGTATATTGCATCACCAAAAATGATTGAGGTCATGTCCATGTGTTATGTGATAAGTCGATATGTTGATTATTGTGACAGGCCTACCCTTTTTGAAAATGAATATTTGTGTCCATTTCCCAGTGAATATGGGAAATGTATTTTGGTGCATTTACACATAACAGATTTATAAAACAGATATATTTATTAAAATAATATTTCAGTCACCAAACATATTTAGAAATAGAAAGATAATACAATTAAATTCAAGCAAAATATTGCAAAATAAATTACAACCTACAAAGTTTTTGGATCGTTACTGTAAGTTATTTTGTTAGATAAGCTCCAGATTTGGCTTCAGTACTGACTAATCTAATGTATATGCACAAATATAATATTGTACTGCTTTTTATTAAAAATCTGCATTTAAAAAATAGATTTGTGCATGTACATTTGTGACTCAAGGACAATTTAAATGTTTTTCAGAATTAAAAATTGATAATTACTTGGACAATAAAGACTTTTACCGCTATCTACAAATTTGAGACTACTTTGAAAGGGAATAAAGGGACATTTCAGATTTGAATGAATTAATAAAACTAATTATAGATTCTGGGGCATCACGGTGGCACAGTGGGTAGCATGACTGCCTCACAGCAAGAAGGTCGCTGGTTCAAGCACCGGCTCTGTCAGGCATTTCTCTGTGGGGTTTGCATGTATTCGTCGTGTTCGCATGGGTTTCCTCCGGGTGCTCCGGTTTCCGCCACAGTCCAAAGACATGCGGTATAGGTGAATTGAGTAAGCTAAATTGACCGTAGTGTACGTGTGAGCAAAAGAGTGTGTATGGGGGTTTCCCAGTGTTAGGTTGCAGCTGGAAGGGCATCCATTGCGTAAAAAATATGCTGAATAAGTTGGCGTTTCATTCCACTGTGGTGACCCGTGATTAACAAAGGGACTAAGCCGAAAAGAAAATGAATGAAAGAATGAATTATAGATTCTTATACAAAATAAAAAATGTAAAATCAGTTCTTCTTTCTACCATGTTCTTAGGGAGAATATAAACGATTCCAAAAACCTACATTAGGCAGAAATGGAAACAGAATTAGCAAAAGAAATTTCAATAGAAAAATGACTTTCTGCCTGTAAGATACAACACACAATCACCTGTTCGCAGAGGTGGAAAGTATTTGCTTGGAAAAAGCTGTTACGTTTTTTCATTTTACCCTCAAAATTAAAAGCAAACAATGGTCCACACCTCAAACTTGCTTGAAAATACTTGAGAATATGTGGGAAGGTTGATGTAGATCATCTCCATATTTTATGGACCTTTCTAGAATGAGGTTTTGTCGTAAATGGAAAAAATCGTAGGATATCATATACCAAAAGACTTCTTTAAAAAAACTTGGAAACTATGAAGAGGTGGTACTGAAGGAGGATGTTTACCTCGTAAATATATTAAGTGTGGTAAGCAAGAAGAGTATTAACAGATACTGGTATGAGCATGACACCCCCTCTATTGGTGATTGGACAAAAACTCTAATTGTGAAGGAAATAGAATAATTGACATTTATTCTGAGACTTAAGGACTTATTTCTAAAACACTGAAAGAAATGGATTGATTATTGCAATGTTAACAACTGTTGAATGCATTGTATCTGAAACAAAGTAACCCCCCAACCAATGTTGTGTTGTGTCTTTTACTTTTACAGAGTATCAGTAACGGACCTTTATATGTCATTTTTGTACATTGCATGACTTGCATACCTGTTAAGTTTCATGCTAGTAATCTGGTTTGCTCTATAATGCAGTGAAGTATTGCGTGTGTGCAAGTGTGTGTGTGAAGAGCCACTGAGCTAACAGCTGACAGGCCAGGGAAACACACACACACACACACACACACACACACACACACACTGTATTTCTGACGGCAGACATGTGAACTAGGAGAACGTTTTTCTCGCGCGCTTGAACCACTTCTGACATATTATAACGGCTTTAACACACACCTTTCAAAGTTGTGTGTCACAAAAACACTCCGTAATCCACTCAAAACACTATTGAAACCCATTTTCAGAGCGCAAATTACCAGTTGTATACGCTGTAAACGGAAGTTCTTAGCATTCCACCGGAAGACACTGGTTGCTATGGCGCCCTCCATGCAGCAGCCAAGAAATATATATATATAGTATAACAGTATGCTGGCTTTCTCAAGCCACCATAATAAAAAAAAATAGATTTGTGAGTGGTGTACTTATATATGCTAAGCACTGTAAAGAAAAGGTAAAAAACCTATCCCATACTTCCCAGGGAATGTATCTGCTTGCAGTTCATTTCTTTCTGCTACATGAATAGTAATATTCAATCGCCACACTGCACATCAACATAATTAATCTTACTTTCCACTTCAGTGGAGGTAATTCCTTGTTGACAGCCAGGTAAGTAGTGCATTGTGATAAACCCATTGTGCCAGGGTTGTCTGGCTCTCACCACCCCCAACATACACACAGACACACGACTCTGTCTCGTGCTATCTATCTTGTCTCCAAATCCAAGAGTTCTGCATGCTGCCCGTCTCGTGTTGTCATTAGCCCACACTTACTTACTGCAAATGAATAAGGCGCAAGCTCGGGCAGAGGACAGACTTGCGAAATCATAAATTGCTTTCAAGGTAATCCCGAATCCATTGGCTTTCCATCTAACTAATACATACCCAGAACAATCTTATCGTTCCTGTCTCATCTCTGAATGCATGACAGAACTAATATCTTTCACATACTCACTGAGGCATTCAGGGAACAGAGGAGGGACCGAAAAAAAATAACATCCTTGAATGTTTGAATGGAAGGTTGATGAAAGAGCAAATTGAACACGGGGACAATCAGATTCATTTGTACTATTAATTTGATTTGATTACCCTTTCACTCTATTGAGTCCCTTTCATTTGGGGACATACTAATAATTACCCCTCTTAATTATCCCACCCATTTAGTGTTTAATCCCATTAGTGAGAAAAAGAAAAGGGAAAACATACTGAATGTAAATGTCCGTTTCTGTGCTAATGTGATAAAGAGAGAAAAAACAAGCCTAATAGGATAGAAATAACATAGACATTCAAATCCAAAGTGATTACCCAAAATCCTAAACAAACGTCAGCAATATATGCAGAATGAGCTTTGTTTTGTATTATGCATACAAGCAAAAGAGAAACAACTGTATACATCCTCACGCTTTAATTAAATTCGGATTACAAATTAAGTTTTGTTTACATAAAAGTCATATTTACCAGTGGGAATAATTTAAATACAAAATATGAAGGAGTGTGACCCAGCCTGATCTCATGAGGAAACGTACTGTAACTATTTTACATACTAGCAGAAAAGAGGCTAATTTGTACAAACTCATTCAAACTTAACTTGTATGGTTTTTATAAGGAGGCATGCTCCCACCCCTGAACCCAACTGTCATTGGGGATGAGCCAATCTTACTCAAATGTATGAATGTGTTAATACAAATTCATACAAATTAGCCACTAAATAAAAAGCTACATGTATAAAAATGCTTAAATTCAAATTTTACACAGCAAATGTGGCACAGACAGTTTGATGCTGGTCATAGATGTCGTAGATGCATATAAACAGTAATTACAACTGTGTACTCTGAAAAGGCATAATTTTATGGAGCCAGATCAGTCTCAAAACTCAAAATACATGTTGTTGAATTTATGAACTGGATTTGTGTATTTATGAATCGCGTTTTGAATTTACTAACTGAATTTGTGTATTTTTGAATCGTGTTTTAAATTTACGAACTGGATTTGTGTAATTATGAATTGTGTTTTAAATTTACGAACTGGATTTGTGTAATTATGAATTGTGTTTTAAATTTATGAACTGGATTTGTGTAATTATGAATTGGGTTTTGAATTTACGTACTGGATTTCTGTATTTTTGAATCGTGTTTTGAATTTATGAACTGGATTTGTGTAGTTTTGAATTGTGTTTTAAATTTACGAACTGTATTTGTGCATTTTTGAATCGTGTTTTAAATTTACGAACTGGATTTGTGTAATTATGACTCGTGTTTTGAATTTATGAACTGGATTTGTGTAGTTTTGAATAGAGTTTTGAATTTACGAACTGGATTTGTGTAATTATGAATCGTGTTTTGAATTTATGAACTGGATTTGTGTAGTTTTGAATAGAGTTTTGAATTTACGAACTGGATTTGTGTAATTATGAATCGTGTTTTACATTTACGAACTGGATTTGTGTAATTATGAATCGTGTTTTGAATTTATGAACTGGATTTGTGTAGTTTTGAATAGAGTTTTGAATTTACGAACTGGATTTGTGTAATTTTGAATCGTGTTTTGAATTTACGTACTGGATTTCTGTATTTTTGAATCGTGTTTTGAATTTATGAACTGGATTTGTGTAGTTTTGAATTGTGTTTTAAATTTAAGAACTGGATTTGTGTAATTATGAATAGAGTTTTGAATTTACGAACCCGATTTGTGCATTTTTGAATAGTCTTTTGAATTTATGAACTGAATTTGTGTAGTTTTGAATAGTCTTTTGAATATACAAACCGGATTTGTGCAATTCTGAATTGTGTTTTCAATTTACAAACTGGATTTGTGTATTTTTGAATTGTGTTTTGAATTTACGAATCGGATTTGTGCATTTTTTAATTTGTGTTTTAAATTTACGAACTGGATTAGTGTAATTATGAATTGTGTTTTAAATTTACGAACTGGATTTGTGTAGTTTTTAATTGTGTTTTAAATTTACGAACTGGATTTGTGTAGTTTTTAATTGTGTTTTAAATTTACGAACTGGATTTGTGTAATTTTTAATTGTGTTTTGAATTTACGAACTGGATTTGTGTAATTATGAATCGTGTTTTGAATTTACGAACAGGATTTGTGTAGTTTTGAATAGAGTTTTGAATTTATGAACCGGATTTGTGCAGTTTTGAATCGTGTTTTGAATTTATGAACTGGATTTGTGTAATTTTAAATTGTGTTTTGAATTTATGAACTGGATTTGTGTAATTATGAATCGTGTTTTGGATTTATGAACTGGATTTGTGTTGTTTTGAAAAGAGTTTTGAATTTACAAACAAATTGTACAACTTGAATGCATGATAACCAACTCGGAAGTAAGAGTTAGATGCATTTGAAAGCAGAATAAATGTACTGTAAGATGTAAAAGAGATGATAGCAAGCTCTACAAAAATATAATGAGACATCAAGCGATATGTAACTCATACCTCTGTGATGTCTCTCGTACGCCATGAGCTTTCCATCCCGCAGGCCAGCAAACAGGACATTATTGCAATGTTTGAGACACAAAACTGGACAGCCCTCAGGGTTCCGGAGAGTCACAAGACACTGAGCAGCTGTGTCCATACTGCCATAGACCATGATGCTTTGAGAGAGAAAAACATTAAAGATATAAGGACATCTATGTAGGAAGTATATTTGTAAAATGGAGAAAAGAAAGCTAAAGCCTTATTTCCAACTGTGTATTTGCCGTTATATTGTGTAATGATCTTTTAAAAGGGAAATTTAGTTTCTCTGAAGCTAATCAGTTTCTTTCATTTGCATAGAGAATGTCTGTGAATACTCATTGTTCTTCTCAACCTTCACAAATGATTAAATTTGCTCAGAAAAGCAGTGATTTTAAGAGAGGAATCCGTTTAATTTCTGCCAAAAGGACCGCACCTCTTTTTTTTTCACCCACAAAGCAACACAGCTCAAAAGTTTTAACAAGATAATAACTTATACTATTCTAATGCTACAAAGATTGCATCTGAATTGGTATGACAGGCCTAGTCTACATGCAGTTGCATATGTATTATGAAATGCGCATTTTAAACATATTATGAGCATTATGAAATGTGTGTAAAAACAATCTGCTGTACTAAATGTTGTCCTTGAAAACCATTTGGAGTGGGACCTATAGATATATTTACTGTACATATATCTGTATAGGGCAATGTAGTGGCGCAGTAGGTAGTGATGTCGCTTCACAGCAAGAAGGTAGCTGGTTCGAGCCTCGGCTGGGTCAGTTGGCGTTTCTGTGTGGAGTTTGCAAGTTCTCCCTGCGTTTGCGTGGGATTTTTTGAAATTGTTGCAAATTTATTAAACATAAAAAACCTGAAAAACCACATGTACATAAGTATTCATGGCCTTTGCTCAATACTTTGTTGATGCACCTTTGACAGCAATTACAACCTCAAGTCTTTTTGAATTCAATGCCACAAACTTGGCACACCCGTCTTTGGGAATTTTTGCCTATTCCTCTTTGCAGTACCTCTCAAGCTCTATTAGGTTGGATGGAAAGCGATGGTGTACAGCCAATTTCAGATCTTTCCAGAGATGTACAATAGGATTTAGGTCTGGGTTCTGGCTTGGCCACTCAAGAACATTCACCGAGTTGTTGTGAAGACACTCCATTGATATTTTGGTGGTGTGCTTAGGGTCATTGTCCTGCTGGAAGATGAACCGTCGCCCCAGTCTGAGGTCAAGAACACTCTGAAGCAGGTTTTTATTCAGGATGTCTCTGTACATTGCTGCATTCATCTTTCCCTCTAGCCTGACTAGTCTTCCAGTTCCTGCTGCTGAAAAACATCCCCACAGCATGATACTGCCACCACCATGCTTCACTGTAGGGCTGGTATTAGCCTGGTGATGAACGGTGCCTGGTTTTCTCCAAACGTAACGCCTGGCATTTACGCCAAAGGGTTACATTTTAGTCTAATCAGACCAGAGAATTTTGTTTCTTATGGTCTGAGAGTCCTTCAGATGCCTTTTGGCAAACTCCAGGCGGGGAGTAGCTTCTGTCTGGCCACTTTACCATACAGGCCTGATTGGTGGATTGCTGCACAGATAGTTGTCCTTCTGTAAGGTTCTCCTTTCTCCACAGAAGAATACTGAAGCTCAGACAGAGTGACCATCGGGTTATTGATCACCTCCCTGACTAAGGCCTTTTTCCCCTGATCACTCAGCTTAGATGGCCGGCCAGCTCTAGGAAGAGTCCTGGTGGTTCCAAACATCTTCCACTTACGGATGATGGAGGCCACTGTGCTCATTGGAACTTTCAGAGCAGCAGAAATTTTTCTGTAACCTTCCCCAGCATTGTGCCTCGAGACAATCCTGTCTCAGAGGTCTACAGACAATTCCTTTGTCTTCATGCTTGGTTTATGCTTTGACATCCACTGTCCTTATATAGACAGGTGTATGCCTTTTCAAATCATGTCCAATCAACTGAAGCATCTCAAGCTGCTGAAGCATCTCAAGAATGATCTTGAGAGTGGAAACAGAATGTAGCTGAGCTCAATTCAGAGCTTCATGGCAAAGGCTGTGAATACTTCTGTACATGTGATTTTTCAGGTTTTTTATTTTTAATAAATTTGCAACAATTTGTCATTATGGGGTATCGTGTGTAGAATTTTGAGGAAATAAAATACATTTAATTAATTTTGGAATAAGGTTGTAACAAAAAAAATGTGGAAAAGGTGAAGCGCTAGGAATACTTTCCGGATGCACTGTATGTGAATGTGGAATTGACTCTATGTTTTATCTGCCATGATGATGTCCTTTACAATTATATAGATGTCCAATACAATTATAGTGTTTGTTCTTTTCGTTAAAACTAAATGACTCTGGAGTCATTAAACCTCTTATTAGCCTACTGAGCATAGTAGTCACCTGTTCCTTAACTTTGTGTACACTGCAATGTCTGTAATAGCGCCTTAAATCTGATTAAAAGGCTTTTACCTCTCTCGTTTCCCTTATTGCTAGATGTGTCCTCAAAACAAACAGCTATTAGGCTTTTAGTCTTGGCTACCACTTCGCTCTCACACACCGCCATGAGAGCTGACAGGAAAATAAGGCAGCATTGATGTGGCATTTCATTTACATAGAAGCAAGCAACATCAATATCTAAGATCCCAAAGGCTTTGGTGGGTCTAGTTTTCTCAGAGCTACTTTAACTTGGCTCTGTAAAACCAATGTTAGATTTCAAAATCCACTCTAAGAGTTTTAAGACTTGCAGATAATATTAAAACCAATTGACACATTTATGAAAACATCCAATCACAACATTAATGTTCAAACAATATAGGTTTCAACAAAAAGTAACACTATATGTGACCCTTATATTATGTATAGTATATTATAGTATGTATAGTATAGTATATTATATATATCTTATGTTGCCTGAGTATTTGTTTGGCAATATCCAAAAATACATTGCATGCATGAGTGAAAATTATTCATTTTTATTTTATGCCAAAAATATTTAGAAAATTATGTAAAAATCATCTTCCATTGAAGACACTTTGTCAATTTTAATCTGTAAATATATTGAAACTTAAGTAATATGCATCTCTAAGAATGGAATTTGGACACTTTAAGAGGAGATTTTCTATTTATATTATAACTATTATACTGTTTTAACTATTAGTTTTATTCAGTGTTGGGCAAGCTACTTGGAAAATGTAGTGAGCTAAGCTATTCGTTACTCTACTTAAAACTGTAGCTTATCTACACTTAAAGCTATCCCCTGTCAAATGTAGCAAGCTAAGCTAAAAGCCACATGGCAAAAGTAGCTTAGCTACATCTTAGCTATTTTTGTTTTCATTTTTAAATTGAAGCAACTTCAAATCAAGTAAGTTCTGTCTTATTGATCAATAAAGCTGCCAATGAAACATGCGGCATATATTAAGTTCAATTATTTACTGCAATTAATAAATTAATTAACTTTTCCAAACTTAAACAAATTTTACAAGACAGCAAAAACAAAAAAAATCATGAAATCCTGTGTTGCACATTTAAAATACTATAGTAATGTATAGTTAATGGAAAAATAAAGGAAAGTGTATTATAGTATATAGTATTTACAACTCTGTTAATGCATTCTACTATATAATACAGTATTATTCCCTATAATACTGTTCAAAAGCACATTAGTATTTTAAATATTTTAAATACTGTATTTACATTAAACTACTAAATATTTTTTATGGAAATGCATTGGGCAGATTTGTGGAACAAACAGTGAATAAATTTAAAACCAATTCGACTCTAACAAGAGCACAGCATCAGAATTAACTTTAAGACATGTACTTTGAGGTATAGTCCTGCTTCAGAAATAATTCCTCTACAGCAGGGGTGCCCAAAGCTTTTCATATGAAGGGCCAAAAACCAAATATCATTGAGAGCCGTGGTCTGAAAGTAAATATACCAAACTATAGTAAAGTTGCCATGGGTAATTTCCGGATTTATTTAATATAACTTATTTAAACGATAACTTATTGCAACAGAAACATAAACAATCACATTTATAACAGTGGAGTTCCATGCTGAATACACTAGTCAAGCAGAATCAGCCTTTGATTTGATTTGCTCACCAAAGTGTTTGCATTGTCAATTGACAGAGTGAACATTTAAACAAAATCTAATTAATTTACATCATTTAACTGAAACATTTAATTTCAGTTAGTTTTTAACAATAAAACCATCCCCATCATTCTCCCTCTGTTCTCAGATGGGAGGGCCAAATCAAAGGTTACCATGGGCTATTTATTTTGGGCATCTCTGCTTTACAGTCATCTTTCCATCAAGCAAGTTTCTCCTGTCAGCCCAATGATTGGCTGGCGATGTCATCGACCGGAGCGAGAAGTGGCAGTAATTCACCAAAAAGTTTGCTTTCAACCACCAAAAAACACGAAGAAAAGAATTCGCCATTTACGCTATAACATGGATTTACTTTCATCAGCTCTGTGAATGTCGGTGGATCACTTAATGATCTGTGATCTGTAAATGTAGCTTGTGTGGATGCTACTGCGCTACTTGCTTAAGATAATAGCTTTGCTACTAAAAAGCTAATTGATGTAAAAAGTAGCGACACTACCGCCACGCTACTGAGAAATGTAGTTAAGCTAGTAGCACCACTACTTGTAGCGATGCTACTGCCCAAAACTAGTCTTATCATAGTTTATTTTAACCAGATTTAATACGTATTTTATAATTCTACTGAGGATCATATTGCACATTTTACGCAGTCTATATATTACCTGCCATCATCAAGTCCTACACAGATAGTATTTCCAACTTCAGCAGAGCTGTGCAGGCTGGTTTCAGCATCCTCTGATGGGCTAGGCTCAGGCACATACTCCAGACACCTCACTTGAGCTCCCATTTGGAGGGATTTTACAGGTCGAGGTGTGGGTCTGTTCAAGGAGAAGATGTCCACCTGGCCCTGAGTGGAATCAGCTCCACTGGCTACCTGCAAAAACAGAGCAAGGGCACCACTATTACCGGCAGTCATCCAACCAAAACTGCTCTCATGGTATGACTGTACAGGTAGAGAAAGAAAATAGCAGAGGAATGGAAGGATCTTTGTGTTGTTCTGCCACTTTCAAACACTCCCCTAGCTTTGTGCTTTCACTTCCAGTTCCAAGAACCAGACGGAGGAAATTTCCAAACAGCAAAAAACTCTCTTTCACTTCCTGTGTACTTTAATGTTTTTCAACCCTGTTATTTTATTCTTGTCAATTTCAATTTCACAAAAACAGGAAAGTTTAAATCACATATCTCGTAAAAATCTAACTCATAGTCTTCCACTTGATAAAGCTTCTAAAATGCATGCGCTATCACCCCTAATGTATTCCCAGCATCAGCCCGAGAACTTCAAACATCTTTTTTTGAAACTCCAGGGATCTTTTCATCGCAGAAGCAGAGGAAAAGGTGGGGTGGAGAGATGTCTTTTAAAAGAAGCTGAGCTGTTTGACAATGGAGGGTTTCCTTTGGGCTGATGATTGATCGCCTTCTTAAGACAGAGACTGAGATGACAAACTCGATCCTTGGTGAAATTACATGTAGTTGACAGAATAAGACTTCAGCACAGTGCTGCTCATAAATCCATCCCCTGGTGCCTGGCCTCAACAATTGATCTAGGTTCTGCACCCATCCATTTTCCTACTGACTTGCTTTAAAATGCAGACTCTTGTAACACATTGGGATTGCATTGCATCATAAATTAATAATCCCCCCGTTTGAGAAAAATAGTGTTTGTCTTCACCCCCTGCACGGCCGCAAAGTCTCTCCCATGGTTACTTGTTCATGCATTATGCAAGGAAAGCAACCCGCTCGCTATTAGAAATTAAACGAACTGATCAGCATCCCATCATGCCCGCCACACAAATTGGCTCATCTCTTCTTGTGCGGCACTAAACTGCTCCAATTACAAAATCCATACAAAAAAGCCTTCGAGAGGTGGTTTAACCGAGGGAGATAAAGGGAAAGAGTATTACAGAGAGTCTGCTGGCCTCATTATAAATGGCCCTTGTTTAGGGCCCATCATTTATGATTACCTCTGGATAGTAAGAGACTGGGGCTGTAATCCCAAGCAAAGAACAGGAAAACAACAGCCGAATGGGAGGGATGCTGTTGGACAGCAGAGATTAATTCTTATTCTGAGTCATGTTGTGTGCGCAATATGACCTGGCTAAATATAGTCTTTAGCCTTACAGTTCCCCTCTAATTTGCATGCAATCATTTGTCTGATTTGTATCACGGCAGAGAATCTGGACGACCAAGGTCTCGTGGGTGAGGTAGCACAAATAACGGTCTGTTGCTGCAGCGCAGCGGGAGATAGTGAGGACTTATCTTTCAGCAAGAGGCTTGGAAAATTACTGAATCCCCCCTCATTTTTTTTCTGTTTAGCCACAACCTCCAGCGGGCCCTCGTTCATCTGCTTTCTCACACAGGCGTAAATCCACAATGATCTACCCCTACTGGAATTCTAGTTCCCCAGCAAACTCATCAGTACTTGTTTGGAGGAGTGGATATCTGGAAACATGCCCTGGATGCATCTTTGTTTTTCTGGCTGGAAAGCCGTGAAAACCAGCCCCACAGCCAATGCTCTGGGCAACAGAGCATTAATTAGGCTAAAATTGACTAAGAGTCTAAAGGGAGCAAAGTTAGTCTGGGGAGTAAGACTTCATCTGTCTGTTTGTACACATGGACAAATTCAAACATTTGTCTTTTCTTCTTCATGTCAGAAGTGCACGGAGCACAACAGAATTGGATAAGTTAATCTTAAGGGATTTGCTTTATTATGTCACACTGACCTATTATTTTTTCATCATATTTTGTCACTCACATCTTGTAGACATATATTAACATTAGGAAAAAGTGTTCCAGATTGTATTAGAAATACACTGTGGTTTCTATGTTTGCTTCAATTGATAGGCGATTTTTTTTAAACAAGGCACAGTTTAAGGCTTTACAGTAATATCTCAACAGTGTGAGTAACAATGTTTTTATCATGTGTCCCTATTGCTCTATCCTCTGTGTATTGTGTTCCATTTGTGATATTATTTATGTTTTTAATCCAAATTACCCATATATTTTCTGAATACAATATTATATGGATTTTGTCTATGGATGTTTAAATGTAAGCCTTCAAACAAATCATAACTGTGTATGTAGGATAACACTGGGTGATTAATGAAAGATGGCTTTCATGCAAATTTAGTCAAGCTGTAAACACAGAGCCGTAGTTCACAAACAAGTAACACAACAATCAGTTTTAAAATCAAATTTAATTTAATCATCAATAATGATGATCATTCTTTGATAATGACAGCTATTTAGTAAAGAGCTCTGTGTAGTAAATCCTGCATGCAAAATTAGCACATAAAATAACATTGTTTTACTCCAAACTCACTTCATAAATTCAGACAAGTGTTTAAAAGAAATCCTTATGTGAGATGATTCTGATTCTTACATTTTTGATTTCCATAGCTTCCAAAAACTCCAAAAAGGTCCACATACTGATAAACAGTCCTATGACAGGTGTTTTAACATAAAGTTATCATCGAATTACATCTCGTTACAGTTATGAAAGAGTTTAACAACAAGCAGGAAATTTTCATGGGCAAATGACGACATCGCATTGAAATGGTCTATTGTGTGTTTATTAATCACGCTCAATCAAATAAAGTAGTTAAATGCACTGTTTATTCAGCAAGTGCTATGAGGGTTTTCTGGGTTTCTTTGTGAGACTTTCTGTGAGAATGCCCTCTGAAGATTTACTACAGATCACATTGTGCTCCCCTGACAAGATGTGCATTACAATCGCAGCTTTGCTCAATCATGCTTGCGATTTAACTTCCAATAATCACCCAGCCCTAATTAGAGAATCAAAAACAGCCTATATCATATTAATGTTGGTGTTTTTGATTTAAAAATCTAGCCTAGTGCATCTTAATTATATAAAATCCTAGAAGTTTATTTAATACACAATTGAATAAAATACACACAAAAAGCTTCATTCTATCAATAGTAATTAATAATAACTACTTGATATAAATGTTTCATAATCAAGTTGTGTTTGTGCATCAATCTCTTTCTGTGTGTGCACATAGACAGACAAAAAGATACAGCAGAACAATAGATAGACAGATAGATTGATAGATAAGCAGACATCGAAAGATTTAAACATACTGTGGTAAATAGTACTGGTGTTCCACAAGGTTCCGTACTGGGTTCACTCCTGATTATAAAATATTTACTCTCCCTTGGTCATATTTTTAGAAAATACAATATACAATTTCACTGCTACAGTACGCTGATGTCACTCAACTTTACCTGTACACCAAACCCTAAAGTTTTTTTTTCCTCCTTGACCAGATATTATGGCTTTCAGATTAATTTTGTCAAATTAAATAACAATAAAAGTGATGCCCTTCTCATTGGGTCTAAAAGTATTTTTGAAAAATCTGATAATTGTTGCATAGATATTGATAATAATATAATTTGTTCCTTTTTGCAGGTCAAGAGCTTGGATGTCATCTTGTCATTAAATTATTATTATTAAATATACACTCACCGGCCACTTTATTAGTTACACCTTTCTAGTACCAGGTTGGACTCCCTTTTGCCTTCAGAACTACCTTAATCCTTTGTGACAGAGCTTCAACAAGGTACTGGAAATAGTCTTCAGAGATTTTAATCCATATTGACATGACAGCATCACGCAGCTGCTGCAGATTAGTCGGCTGCACATCCATGATGTGAATCTCCCGTTCCACCACATTGTAAAAGTGCTCTATTGGATTGAGTCTGGTGACTCTGGAGGCCATTTGAGTACAGTGAACTCATTGTCATGTTTAAGAAACCAGTCTGAGATGATTCGCACTTTATGATATGGTGTGTTTTCCTGCTGGATGTAGCCATCAGAAGATGGGTACACTGTGATCATAAAGGAATGAATATGGTCAGCAACAATACTCAGGCAGGCTGTGGCGTTGACACGATTGATACTCAATTGATACTAATGGGTTCGAAGTGTGCCAAGAAAATATCTCCCATACCATTACACCACCACAAATAAGGATAGATCCATGTTTTATGTTATTGACACCAAATTCTGACCCTATCATCTGAATGTCACAGCAGAATTCGAGATTCATCAGACAAGGCAACGTTTTTTCAAACTTCCATTGTCCAATTTTGTTGAGTCTGTGTGAATTGTAACCTCAGTTTCCTGTTCTTAGCTGACAGGAGTGGCACCCGGTGTGATCTTCTGCTGCTGTAGCCCATCCAACTCAAGGTTGGACATGTTGTGTGTTCAGAGATGCTCTTCTGCATACCTCGGTTGTAACGATTGGCTATTTGAGTTACTGTTGCCTTTCTATCAGCTTGAACTAGTCTGGCCATTCTCCTCTGACCTCTGGCATCAACAAGGCATTTGCACCCACATATCTATTTTCTCTTTTTGTAAACCCTAGAGATGGTTGTGCATGAAACTCCTAGTAGATCAGTAGTTTCTAAAACACTCAGACCAGTCCATCTGGCACCAACAACCATGCCACATTCGAAGTCACTTAAATCACCTTTCTTCCCCATTCTGATGCTTGAACTGCAGTAGATCGTCTTGACCATGTCTACATGCCTAAATGCATTGAGTTGCTGCCATGTGATTGGCTGATTAGAAATTTGTGTTAATGAGCAGATGTACAGTATATAGACATGCTGCTGCCATCAAACAAACCATCTACTATTATAATTACCAATTAACTACATAATCCTAAGAATTACATTATGAACATAGGGCAGAAATCAATAACTACGCCTGAGATTTTCGAGGTGAAGAAGCTACGACGAGTGAATTTGGCGGTTGACTGGCTGGCTTACTGTCTTGGACTGACTGGAAACAAAGTCATTATTTTGATCTAAGCCATGAGAGAAATCCCAGCAGCCCATCTTCGAGTGATCTGATTACTGTCACTGCTCATTTGGAACGCTAGCGGTGAAAACTGCCTGTTGTGATGATGATGTGTTATCAGTGACTTAAAAGTTTGGGAAATAGCAAGCGACTGAATCATTTCCTCTCTTCTCGCATCTCTCAGTCCAGCCGAGTTCACCGAGAAAATGACACCTGCTATAAGCGGAAGAGGTGTTGATTGCTTTAGGGGTTTCTTTAACCCCGCTATAGGCTTGTACAGGCAGACTTGCAGGAAAAGTCTAGTCAGAGCTGTCAGCTAAAACAACCTGAGATTTGTCCAAAATCACTGCAACCACAAAAACAGACCAAGTAAAATGGTGAAAGCATGAGTAGACCTGGGATCTGAATTTCAGCCCGCCCAAAAGTAATAAATATAGATTATTTCACAACCACAAGTCAGAAAGCAAACCATAAATACGAGCTTACTTGCTACTAAGAGCCTCAAATAAAAGTCTGAGTGCATTTTTCAAAGAGTTGACATCTGTAACCTTTGTAAACTTTGTAAAATCAAATAACCATTTCTTCCCAGCAGACGAAGCCAACTTGCCTTTTACATAGAGTTTCTGGAGAAGAGGCAGAAATTTAAAGCATAGCTCCAAAGGCAGGGAAACTAAGTTTACAAGTGTTGCATAATAGCACATTTTAACACATCTAATGAGAAACACTGGCAGCCCCGCTGGGACTAAATGGATGCACTGAGATGTATTAAAAAACTGACCCCTGCGATTTAAGCTGCTGAGATTTGGATTCAGGATCAAATGTCGAGGAAATTATATTTCGGATATGAAATACACAAGGACTTTTGGCACCAGAAAGAGGCCCCTAATCCGGCCAGATATAATTTCCCTGAATGGCTCTTGTATCTTTTAAATCCACATAAGTCCACCTTCAGTGCTCTTTAGAATAACCACAAAAACAATTAACTCAAAGACACAGGCAAGGGCGTCCTTTTGTGTCCAACCAAGGCTCCAATTGGATTTATCCCCCTGCTTTGGGGGATTATGTGATAAATTGCCCACTGCACCAAAGGAGGGAGGAGAATGAGACTACTGTGTGAAACTTTTTAAAGGTGATTTCACAGTGCTTGTTATGAAAACCTGTTTATTTTGGTAGAAGAAAAAAGAAAACGTAGTGTAATTCTGAACCAATAAGCATTAAGACCTACATCAATGTGAAGAATCCTGAATCTCTGATGCATACATGCGTGTATGATAATATTTGTGCATTCTTGTTTCTACTTACCCACAGGTAGCCTTGAGGAAGTGAAGTGCTTGCCGCTGAGAAACCGAGTAAAGCACACTGAACAGGATTATGAAGAGCAGCCTCCAGCTAGAAAAAAAGAGATGAAAAAAAATTCAATCTTACCTAATGACTACACCTGACAATTGAACATGTATTTGTATATACACTTTAGTTATATTTGTGCTTAAAACAATGTGTATCTTTAGTTTTAAAGTATCTGATATACACTACCTGACAAAAGTCTTGTCACCTAACCAAGTTTTAGTAACAACAAATAATAACTTGACTTCTAGTTGATCAGTTGGTATCAGAAGTGGCTAATATGAAAGGCAAAGGCCTCTATCACACTTATTTTACCAAAATAAAATATAATCATGCCTTGATTTTTCAATTATTTAATTAGAACCGTATGGTCTGATTTTGCTTACAGAAATAATGTACAGTATAGAATATAAAGTCATGGTGAAAAAATAGTAAATATTGTGTATGACTCCCATGAGCTTGGATGACTGCATTAATACATCTCTGCAATGACTCAAATAGCTTATTAATAAAGTCATCTGGAATGGCAAGGAAAGCGTTCTTGCAGGACTTCCAGAGTTCATCAAGATTCTTTGGATTCATCTTCAATGCCTCCTCCATCTTACCCCAGACATGCTCATTAATGTTCATTTCTGGTGACTGGGCTGGCCAATCCTGGAGTACATTGATCTTCTTTGCTTTCAGGAACTTTGATGTGGAGGCTGAAGTATGAGAAGGAGCGCTATCCTACTGAAGAGTTTGCCCTCTCCTCTGGTTTGTAATGTAATAGACAGCACGAATGTCTTGATACCTCAGGCTGTTGATGTTGCCATCCACTCTGCAGATCTCTCGCACGCCCCCATACTGAATGTAACCCCAAATCATGATTTTTCCTTCACCAAACTTGACTGATTTCTGTGAAATCTTGGGTCCATGTGGGTTCCAATAGGTCTTATGCAGTATTTGTGATGATTGGGATGCAGTTCAACAGAGGTTTCATCGCAAAAATCTACTTTTTGCCACTTTTCCAAATGATCAGCAAGAAGCCAAGTTATTATTTGTTGCTCTTACAACTGGGATCGAGGACAAGACTTTTGTCAGGTAGTGAATAGTGCTAACAACACTATATATACTATAAACTAAAGAGATTCTCTGAAAATGAAAATCTAAAATTAACCCCAGACTTATCCTTATGTTTGTATTTCCGTTTATTGTATTTACGTTTCAATTTTATTTGTATTTTCATTTTAGTTCTTTATTTTTGTGGCAACCAACTGATCAAGTTCAGGACTTATAGTACACATACCTACATATATGCATACAGTAGATAACATTTTTCTTATTATTTTAGGTCATTTGGTTTTATATACAGTAAAATATTTTAAATGTGTTTCCATGGCCACTAGCTGATTTAAATTGGGGGGGGGGGGGGGGGTAAAAACCTTTGTTTTTATTCTATTTTAATGATGTTTAGAGACCTCAACAAAAGAATAGAGCAAAAATACTGAATATTTTCTGGTTACAATGAAGCAATGTGCCTCAGTTCAAGTGGTGGGTGGCATATTTACAGAGACCATAATGTTGCATGACATCATGCCATATTAACAGACCACAAGCAGCCGCTGTTTGGGAATGTTTATAATAAATGTGAGAATTAAAGCTGGGAGATATGGCAGAAAGCACGTCTAATGTAAATAGGAAAAGTTTTGGGTATCTATGACCGCTGAGTCTTTCATGTTGCCCAAAGTGGAAACCAGGCATCAATTTCCTATTAATTTCCCTACTTTTTCAGACTGCTAACATAAACAGGACCATAAAATAATGGCAAGCACTACAGGTGCTCGATTCCAGGTGTTTCAGACTTGACTTCTTGACTCTATTTAGAGTACATCAAAACCGGGTCAGGAATAGCAGCCTGCAGTTATTATTATACACCTTATTTGATTCCACCTGATGTATTTTAGTGTATTCCACTTGAAACAGCACACAGCATAACTGTGCAAAATAGTCGAACTTAACCAATGGCATTAACATGAAATGATAAACAGCTACTGTATTAACGTCATTACGCATTGTATGGCCATGTTTAATTTTAAAGCAGTAAAAGTCATGAGGAGCAGCCATAAATGAATTGTATTCAGAATTAAATAAACTAGAAGAAATAATTCTTCACGTTTTAATGGTCAGACGAAGGAGCTACAGTAAGTTTATGTGCTTATTAAGCCATAAAAATAAGCTTTTCAAAAAGGATTCATAAATATGTTACAAAATAACAGAGCGCATACGTTAAGGTAGGCTTATTGACTTTTTAAATGTATCTTTGCTATGAGTCTTTAGTGATTTATGGTTATTTAAAGATTATAATAAGTCTACTCGTCTACTATTAAATTCTAAATTATGCAAAATTTAACAAAGTTTAATATAAAGTTTTTTTTTTCTACAGTTTCCATATAACTCACTTCCATCCATTCACTCGTCACACAGTGAACAAGTGAGTGATTCAGACTGCAAAGCACTAACAAGCACATAAAGTTTCCTTTCCTCTTGCATCCTGACCATTTATCCCATTTCTTTCTATCATTCATCCATCTGCGGTGACAGAAAATGTCTAATTTGTAATTAAATGCCAGTCATGGCAGGAGCACATATGGCGGCCTGCGGGCAGCAGAGCTCGGCTGGTGGATGAAGAAACAGACTGTGGCTTTTCTGAGTCACTTGAGAACTGCTGCTCAGTGAGGAGCACAGGCAATCTTCACAGGTGGAGATTGCTTTGTCTTTGTCCATTCTCCGATGAATAGCAAGTGCATTTGCCTGAATATCTGCAGTCCCCTGGGGTCTAAGAGACATGCTGCATGACTCCCCAGCAACACATTTATTCTGGGTTCTCAAACTGCACCACGCAGGACTCCTGCCCAACTGTACACTGTACTGCTTCTGGAGACAGACTCAATCTAGCACAAGCCGAATGCTGCTCTTTATGTATGAAATCTCAAACATGCTTTGTGACCTGTGGCAGTTGGTAATAGCCTGTCAGAGAGAAGGCTTATTCTAACACCTGTGAGTCTATGCTTATGAGTGAACTGAAATACATAATGTGTTAAGAGTGCAGTTAATTACAGGTTTTGATTTTAAAACACTCTTTAATATACAATTATAGGTATATGGTATCATCGAGATCAGCCTGTTTGCTTAGGCAATTAAAGGGATATTTATGAACATACAAAAACAAACACTCAAGATGGGTTATTAAAGTCTGTGTGTGTGTGTGTGTGTGTGTGTGTGTGTGTGTGTGTGTGTTTTATGGCCCATTTCCACTGAGTGGTATGGTACGGTAAAGTACGGATTGGTACGCTTTTATGGCCGTTTCCACTGTCAAAAGGCGTACCGTACCGAACCCTACCATACCACTTTTTCGGCACCCTTTCGAAAGAGTACCAAACACGAGAAAGAGTACCAAAAGGCGGCGCTAGACGCACAGCTGAATGCTATTGGTTTACAGAGATATATTTCGTGTTGTTTTTGAACCCAAAAAAGGACTAAATGTATGCTGTGTGTAGTTTCTCTGTTATTGGTAAAATATCAGAGACTGTAAGGGTCGGTATGTGTTCATATATGTTGCATTTATTTATTTATTTAATATAATTACAGACATTAAAGTAGGCCATTTCACACTGTCATTGATCTGCAGTTATAATCAACTCATGTTCATAGAAAAGTTAGTAATAAACATTTCTACACAAGTATTTATGTGTACAAACCATCTGTTTTGTGAGAAGTGCTTCTCATATGATATGTGAACGACCTGTACAGCTTTACTGTAGACATTTTCTCAAGCAAAAATGACATTGACTGAAACTTTCTGTCGTACACCATGCCCACCAAAAGAGTACAATTGGTACCTTTTTAGCAGTGGAAATGCAAGCCTGATAAAGGTGACCCATACTGACCTGTACCGTACCCACTGGAAACGAGCCATTAGTAAATTTTGACCATGAGGGAACATGTTGAGAAGAAAAAGAGAGTATTGATTCATTTTTAAATGTCTGGTAGTAATACTACATTACTACCAGACGTTGATGTCATATCACATCAATATGATTGATTTATTCATTCATTTGATTTGTTTAAATGACTGATTCATTCTTGATGTAAGCTCTTTTATGGCCTGTTTCGACTGAGTGGTACGGTGCAGTTCGGTACGCTTTTATGGCCGTTTCCACTGTCAAAAGGTGCCTACAAGCAAACCATACCTTACCACTTTTTGGGTACCCTTTACAAAGGGTACCTAGCATGACAAAAGGGTACCAAAAGGCAGAGCTAGACACTCAGCTGAATGCTATTGATTTACAGAGATAAGTCACTCGCAGGAGAATGAAAACAAAGAAACCTTTTTTAAATACACTGTAAAAAATGCAGGGTTCCACACAATTCATTCATGTTGCCCCAACACAAATTAAGTAAACTTAACACTTTTAACAAATTTATGTGGATTGAACACAAAAAAGTTGTTGTTAAGTTGTCTCAGTGAAATCTCAAGAATTGTGTTGTTTAAGCTCATTTTAAATAAGCAGTTTGAACGAGCAAAAAATATATATTTTTTGAATGTACACAGTCGAGACATCACTATACATTAATTGTATATACATATAATAATGAGCCATGGTCAAACCAAGCTCAAACAAACCTTGTCGTCATCTTGATGAACAGCCACAAATCCAAGAAGAACAAAATCTGCCATGTCCTGTTTTTGTTTTAAGAGGCCGTCTAAAAGTGCGAGTGGTTTCACTTTTTCCAGAGAGCTCGCCACGCTTCTGTATTTAAAATAACTTATTGAGCTGATGATAATAACGTGCACATGATTATTGAAGTGCTTCTGACATCCAATCCATTTAGAAAAGGACAGACGCGAGAGTGAAGAACGAAAAAACAAAGGAGAAGCTGGAAAAAATGAGAAAATTATTCGTTCAGCAACCTAAACCATGAACAAACTGCCATGTTTAACTATTATCATCACCTTTTGGACTATTATAGAATGATGGAATTACTTTCTAACAAGAGGTTAAATGTGCTGGAGAGGATTAAAGACAGATGAGAGGTTTGTACTGACTGTAAGCTATTTGCTGCATGTTGTTTTTAAACCCAAATAAGGACTAAATCTATGCTGTGTGTAGTTTTTCTGTAATTGGTAACATATTGGAGACTGTCAGGGTCTGTATGTGTTCATATACATTGCATTTATTTATTTACTTTATATAATTGCAGACGTTACAGTAGGCTATTTCTCATATTCACATTATTGATCTGCAGTTATAATCAAATCCTGATTATAGAGAAGTTAGTAATGAACATTTATAGGCAAGTATTTATGTGTATAAAGCATCTATTTTGTGAGAAGTTCAGAAAAGTTCGATAGTTCCTCGAGCGAGAATGACGTCGACTGAAACTTTCTGTCGTACACCACACCCACCACCATTGGTACCCTTTTGACAGTGGAAATGCAAGCCTGATAAATGTGACATGTACCAACCCGTACTGTACCAGGACTGTACCAGTCAGTGGAAACAGGCCGTTAATGTCAGCCCTCTACATGAATGGAACATTGAATCATCAATTGACTAGATTCATTCAAAATGCAGCTTCATTTAGAAACAAAACACTACTGTGTCAAACGCCTTGAATGTTATCACACGATTGATTGGCCGTTATAAGTAGTTATCAGCTGATAGATATGGGCCAGTGGGGGCCTTCTGTGCCTACTGGTAGGCTCAGAAGGTTGTTATCATCCATCCACATGGTTAATCAGCTATACTAATAGAGAAGACTCCAGAACCAGATCTGTTTTTACATTACTGTGACGGTTTGGGTAGGGGTAGACATTCATAAAATACAATTAATGGGAAATTTAATAAATAATAGAAATAATTCTGATTAACCTTTGGCCGCAGCAGTATGTGATCTATACCTGATTAACCATGTGGATAGATAGTAACAGAAGGCTCCTACTGGCCCATTTCTATCAGGTGATATTCACTGATAATGGCCATTCAATCAAGTGATAACATTCAAATCAGCTGACTGTGCTCTAACCAGAATTTCAAATAGTTTATGCTGCGGCTTTATATGTAATACTTTCATTAAAATTGAAAATCCAAATTATTTTATTGACCCAAATGTTGTATAAAATCAATATCGCCTTCAATTCAACTCAAGCTTTCAAAAATCACTCATTGCTCATGTGATATTAGTTGAATTATCTTCCTATGAGGTTGAGTAAATGATGGCCTAATTGTCATATATTTGAGTGAACTATCCATTTACGAGTTCAAGATAAGACCTGAAATATTAATACAATAGTGTCAATCAAACGCATTTCACAAATGTTAGTGGCTCAGAGTCAGCAGCTCAACTCGATATGTGCCACACACTGTGAAAGGCTATTTAATTAGCGTTACGATGACTTTTCCATTAAGCCTCAGGCTCAGATGCAGGTGAGATCCTGGAGATCCCAATGGGAGAAGGAGAGCGACTGTGGGGAGATTTGATGGAAGACTTTGTGTTTGGGTGCTCGTCTGGGGAAAGGGCACTAGGTGAGCTAATTAAAGAGAGATTTGTTGATGAAGAGAGAGGCCGGCCACACAGCTGCTGGCCCCGGTGACCCACTGCTCTACATGATATCCACCCCACTCTTCTGGGTGACAGGCCGTATGCCAACTCCAGGTGGTGAGCATCCTTTCCATAGGCCATGAACTCATCTGGAGGAAACCCATATTAGCTTTCCTTGCAGAGTCTATCCTGTCTGCAATATGTCTGCATTTAATCCTGCGATCAAATACATATTGATAGTCTATCGCAGCACCTGGACAAAAAGCTGAATGTTATTAAAACAGATTTTTTTTTTACCAAATAGCCAGACTAAAAGCTTGTTTGCTTGCCGCTATATGCAGAAAAATAAAAGAAAGCAGCTATAATCAACTTAATTATTATGAGTCATCAGGTTAGAGGAGGTTTGGGGGACAGAGTCTCTAGAGCACAAACAAATGGAGTGTTATGCTTTGAGGTGATTTTTCTGTGACACTAATCAAAACTCCTTTCAACCTGGGCTTTATTCCGAGCATTTCAGATGTGATAAACGCTGCACGAAAGAACATGCATCCTCTCTGCTGGAATTCACAAGCAATTAAGAAAGTCTCTCTTTGTGACTCATAAACAGACCACATCTCAAATATGAGAAGAAGAAAAAACTAACAAAGATTGCTAAACTTAATAATACAGTATCTTTTAAGGTTGACATCTAAGCACATTATGAAACATTTTCTTTTCAATTCACACAAAATGTAATCACTATTACAATTAAAACTTTGACATTTCCTGTTGCCATAAGGTGAAACTATGATTATAACTAAATACTGACTTAAAGATGTCTTCTAATGAGAAATTTTATCAAGCATGTGAAGTTTAGGGCAGACTGGACATTGCATGTCTGAGATATAACAACCACTTCCTTGATAAACACTGGATTTTGTCAGGCTGCAATGGACATGCCCTATAATGAAAACTCTTCACAAAGGCCTATAGTAGATTACACTGACCAAATTTAGGCCCAATCCCAATTCTATTTGTTTACCTCTTCCGCTTCCCCATTGAAACAGATTGTGAAGGGAAAGGGCTTCAAAATTTCCCCCTAAGAAATGGGACATCACTACAACACCTGTACACGTCGTCATATGTCATCGCAAGCTCTTACTTCATATAAGATTGATGATGGCGACTGCTGTAGTTATTCCAGTTGCATTATTTTTTGGTATCTATCTTCAGGACATCACTGAAGGCAACGGTATCATGTTATCATAACAATATAATGCGGCAACAAGCTTGTAACTGTGCTGTGTATTTACACCGTAGCCATATTCATCTATCAGAAAACTACATGAGAATTACACCAGACACTGTAAAAACACCATTCCCAGCCACTTGACATTTCTGACCGGGTATTCGAGTGTCATCGAGTGACAGATGTGAAAGTATGTTGTGGGACTACTATACAAGAGTAATTATTATGGATTATAGATAGCGAAATTTTGAATTTTATTTATCGTTTTTAAAGCAAGACGGTAAAACACAAATGCAGTTATGGATGTATTAAAACATGTACTTGTTTGTTGTAAAATTTTGTAGTAAAAATACTAATTTGTGCATCCCCTGATTTCCAAAAATTTTGTACCCCTTGGTTTCGAGTCTGGCCCTAAAAAAATCTCAGTTTCAAAAGCTATGTGGCCCTTCTCCTTAGCCATATGCCTTCACACTAAAGAGAATTGAGGACACCCCTACTCCTTCACATGAATGATGAAACGAGTGGCAGGGATAAAAAGAAGGGCTAAGGCTTAGAATTGGGATTGAGCCTTAGAGTAAACATGTAAACTCCACACAGAAATGCCAACTGACCCAGCCGAGGCTCGAACCAGCGACCTTCTTGCTGTGAGACGATTATGCTACCCACTGCACCACCGCATCAGCCACAGGATCTTTTTATTACATCTTCTGAAAAATGCCCTCCAAAAAAAATAATAAAATTTTTTAAAAATAAAAATAACTCAATGTCGAGTTTTCTCTAATAGGCATTTTGTAGGTATTGGGATATTCCATGTCTCCAATTTTGTATGTTTACATGAAACATAGCACAGAGGGTATTTTGTTCAAACTGTACACGGTAGATAGTACTGTTGAGATGTTTTACCACACTGAATTCTAAATCCCAGATCAGATGTAGTAGATGTAGTAACACTTTAATACTTTAAATGTGTGAGTGTGCAAATTTTTGAGATTTCATGAGCATGTTTAGGTCCAAAAAGTAAGAATTATTTATGCAATAAATCTAGTACACTGCAAAAAAATGCTGGGTTCCACACAATTACTGCATGTCATCCCAATACAAATTGATTATTTATTCATTCATTTTCCTTCGGATTTGTCCCTTATTTATGAGGGGTTACCACAGCAGAATGGACTGCCAACTTGTTCGGCATGTTTTTCAGGGCTGATGGCCTTCCAGCTGCAACCCATTACTGGAAAACACCCATACACACTCACATTCACACACACTACGGCTAATTTAGTTCATCCAATTCACCTATAGCGCATGTCTTTAGACAATTAAAATGATCGTGCCCAACTTAGTCTGGTTTCTCTCAAGGTTTTTTTTTCTTTACTTTCGACAATTAGTGAAGTTTTTTTTTCCCTCTCCGCTGTCGCCACTGGCTTGCATGGTTCGGGATCTGTAGAGCTGTGCATCGTTGGATTTGCTATGGATTTTACTATGACCTTTTATGTGAAGCTGCTTTGACACAATCTACATTGTAAAAGCGCTATACAAATAAAGGTGAATTGAATTGAATTGATACCACAGCACCAGAAGGAAACCCATGCAAACATGAGAACATGCACTCCACAAATACATGCCAGCCAGGACTCAAACCAGCAACCTTCTTTCTGTGAGGTGACAGTGCTAACCACTAAGCAACCCCACAAATCCATTAAGTAAACATACTTAATAAAACATTTTTATTGAACATAAAACAATTAAGTTGTCTAAAAAAACCTAAATAATTGTGTTGTTTCAACTCATTTTAAATAATTTGAACAAATGGCAAAGTCTTTTTTTATTATTTTTTTTAAATTGTATTATTTTTTGGGGTTTTCACCTTTTTTTTGTATAAGACAGTAGAGAGTATTGACAGGAAAGCATGTGTCGACGCACTAACCACTACACCACTGGCGCCGACACAGTGTACAGTTAGTGTACAGTGGTCCCTCGCTATATCGCTATAACGCGGTTCACTTTTCATGACTTTGCAGTTTCATGGATTGTTTTCATGCAAATTGACATGCTTTTTTCTACAACGCATCCTTATTGGCACCTTGACTGGCTGTAGACTTTTGTCAATCAATCTCCTCCGTGCCGTGTCTCCTGTACAGTCCAGAATGTGTTCAGCTTGCCAAATTTACATAAATCTTTGATCACTAGCAGTGTAACTTTGAAGTATGTACAGTATGTTTGCAAGTTTTCTCCCCACAACGTCGATGAAACATTCTGCACTGTCAAAGGCACCAGCAGTAGCACCCAAACTGCAGAGGAAGATGCTAACTATCGCACAAAAAGTTGAACTTCCGGACATGCTAAAGGTATAAGTTAAGCTGCTGTATGGGCACCATTACAGAATAATGAAGATCAAATGGTTTAGATCTTTCATTTCATTCTATTACACTGGACTTATTTTTCTATGAAGGTTTGAACTTTGAGAGTGTTTAAACAAGAGAGAAAAGAGTGAAAATGTTAATGCCTTTCTGAGAAAATTGTATAAAGTGTGTATTGGGGGGTTGTACAGCCTTAAAACATCTATAATAATTGTAAAAATAAAGCTGACTACTTTGCGGATTTCGTCTATTGCGGGTTGTTTTTAGAACGTAACTCCCACGAATAAAGAGGGACCACTGTATTGTAAAATTAATAGACCCTGATTGCTACACTTTTCTATAGCACCACTAATATGCAACTGGATTATTTTACTTACTTTACTTCCCTCAGTATAATCAAGCATTTAGATTAAAACAAACAAGTGGGCAATCATATAAATGATGCCGAAACAGTGTGTAGCTCATCTTGAACTCAGCCACACTTATTACAACACTTACTGTAGCTGAGCTGGGACTCCACAACACCATCATCAAATAACCTCTGGGTTAGCATTTAATCCTCAAGGCTTGGTTAACATGAACTGAAAAAAAAAAAGTCTAGTCTGAGTCACTACAGCAAAGCGGCACTCCGCTCTGATGAAAGAAATCTCGAATCCTCCTGACAACGGCATCACAGGCGGCTCCCACATGCTAACAAACACTAATAGAACTCTTCTGTTGTTTATTAACTGATAATTGCCAGGCTTCAGAGCAATCTCTACCACTTCTTTTTTGCTCTTAGCCTCGGGGTAGAGGAAACGAAGCAGGGAGAGCAAAGATAGCACAATAACAAAGCGCCAATGCTAACCTGATCACAGCTTGAGAAACAAACTGCTCTTGTATTTGTTTGACACAGCGCTAGTCCAGAGCTCATGCTGTATCGTAACATTCTCGCTAATCCTTATGGTGTGGAGGAGAGCTGTGGATACCAGGATCCCAAAAGAAATGCTGCATAATGCAAGGCTGACATGAGTGCGTTTAGCATTCTGCTACACTGCAGGATTAGGAAGAGGGAAATGGGAGTGGATTAGCCTATAGGAATTCAATACACGTGGGGAAAAGGACCGGTGGCAGGGTGGTGCGACTAAAGCACTCGAGAGGTTGTGGCAGTTTAGTCCTCAATGTGGCTAAATTAATATAAATCGCTCAAGCCCTTCCCTATAAAACAATGGCGCCGTCTCAAAGGTAACGACGTAGCCCTGTTTGTTAGTTGTTTTTCAATATCCCTCAGTGACTCTAACGCAGATGGACGACGGCATCAAAGCTGAAATGAGCTGCAAGTGTTACGATTTTATGAGCTGGATGAAATCCAATCATTCAAATTTCACGGACCAAGATAAGCAAAGATCAAAGTGTCAACCTGCTGTGCTATCTGTTATGCATTTTGCATAGAATATTTATAGTAATGTGAGCAGAAGTGTAAGTTTTCAGTAGGACCTATCAAATGTTACCCCTCCAGATACTTGGTGTAGGGTTTACAAGCTGAAAAAGCCTTTGGTAGAACATATGGCTGAGGTGCTGAGTAACATATGCAAACTACAAAGGTTATTTCACCCTTAAGAATATCTTGTCATCATTTTCTTTGTACCATTTAAAGCCTACAGTATATGACATTCCCTCGCTTTTTTGATGACTAACCTTCACATAATGAAAATAAATGAGGACTTTGGCTGTCAAGCTCCAAACTGGCATAAAACGGTTCATTCAACTTGTGCATTATATTAAATATCTTATAAAATCCCATGATAGGTAAGTGTGAGGAAAAAAGACTGAATAAGAAATAAGAATACAAATTTAGTCATTATTTTCTGGAAATCTTGATATCTGACCTAGCTGTCTTTAACACATTTATGAAAATATGTAGCAAGTTAAAGAAATTTGAACTTGATCCAGTTCACAAGAATGGAGTTAAATCAGCTTTATTATTATTATTATTATTATTATTATTATTATTATTATTATTATTATTATTATTATTATTATTATTATTAATTGATTATTTAGGTCATTCATTTGCTTTTTGGCTTAGCCCCTTTATTAATCAGGGGTTGATACAGCAAAATGAACCGCCAACTTATCCAGAACATGTTTTGCGCAACGTATGCCCTTCCAGCTGCAACCCATTACTGGGAAACATCCATACACACTCATTCACACACATACACTACGGACAATTTAGCTTCCACAATTCACCAGCGCATGTCTTTGGACTGTGGGGGAAACCGGAGCACCCGTAGGAAACCCACACCAACACAGGAAGAACATGCAAACTCCACACAGAAATGCTAACTGACCCAGCCGAGGCTCGAATCAGCGACCTTCTTGCTGTGAGGTGATCGTGCTACTGCGCCACCGTGACGCACATTATTATTACTGTTATTATTATTGTTGTTGTTGTTCAGCTCGCTGGTTTATTAATTTGCATGGTGGCGCAGTGGGAAGTGCTGTTGCCTCACAGCAAGAAGGTTGCTGGTTCGAGCCTCGGCTGGGTCAGTTGACATTTCTGTGTGGAGTTTGCATGCTCTCCCCGTATTTGTGTGGGTTTCCGGATTTCCCCCACAGTCCAAAGACATGCGGTATAGATGAGACTCAACTGTCTCTAGACGTAAAGATGCACTCAAGTCATGATTCAATATGCATCAAGATATTTGTAACAATCTAGGGACTGTATCACTGGTGAACTACACACACACCACATGAACTACCACTACCAGAATGCTTTGCGACAATCAATACCCGTCGTTCCAGGTGACCATTATCTGGACGCTCACTCACACACACAGCTATGGGTCATTTCCACTATTTCCTACACTGTAAAACCCAATAAGTTAAAGTAACTCAAACTATTTGAGGAAACCGATTGCAACAGATCATTTAAGTTCAAAAACTAATGCTAATGAGTACTGTGAACTTAATCCATTTAAGTAAACGAAGCAATTTGAGCACAGTAAAATATAATAAATAAAGAGAACTCAAACCAACTGAGTAGTGTAAAACCCAGTAAGTTAAGGCAACCCAAACCGATTGAGGAAACCAATTGCAACAAACCAATTGAGTTTAAAAAATTATCTACAGTATATGAGTACTGTGACTTACTCCGTTTAAGTTGATGAGGTATTTAATTAACTCATTACCTTTAACACTGAGTTCAAAACTCTTTTCAAATGAGTAGAATTAACTTTCTTAGTTTTAGAATTAACTCATTTTAGTTGTTAAAGTTGCCTGTTACAATGTAGGACTATATATTTCAGTTGGTGTTCCCCTCTGGTTGTCTCTTTTATGTATTCCAAGATGTCCGTGTGTTTCCTGATTTGTCTTGCCTTGTTTTAGTTCTGTTTTGTTTTGTTATAGTTTTTCATTAAATGTGTTCAATGCTGCGTTTGGATCAACACTTTGTTTTTTCTTCTCTGTGCTACACACTAAACCGTAACAATATTAAACTGATGTACACTAATGTCACTGTATTTTAAGCTAAAATTTTACTATAGTTTACCCAGTGCATGTGACAATGGTGACAATGTAATACAAATACATTGGCCACAGCCATTTCACCCTGCAGCCTAAGACTGGTTACTCAATGAAGCTAAGCAGGTTTGACCACATGGGAAAACTACGGTAGGTTGCTTTTGGAAGTGGTGTTAGTGAGGCCAGCAGTGGGTGCTCAACCTGCGATCTGTGTAAGTCCTAATGCCCCAGTAATGTGAAGGGGTTACTATTTTGTCAGTGGGCGCCATCTTTCGGATGAGACATTAAACCAAGGTGATTAAAGGTCATTAAAATCCCATGGCACTTCTCATAAAGAGTAAGGGTATAACCCTGGTATCATGGCTAAATGTCTAACATTGGCCCTTACCATCATGGCCTCCCAAACATCCCCATCCACCAAATTGGCTCTATCAATGTCTTTCTACTTCACCTGTGTCCTGTGCTACCATCGCTACTTCCAAGTGGATGCAGCACACTGGTGGTGGTGTGGAGAGACCCTCTTCATGATTGTGAAGCGCTTTGGGTGTATAGCCATACACGATAAATGCGTTATATAAATACACATTACATTACATTACATATATTCATGATTTTCAAGCTGAATTTTAAATTATGTTAGATTCGTGCTTGCACTTTGTCACAAAATACATACAAATGCGGATAACATTTAGCATTTAGCAGACACCCCCTTGCATTATTAAACATTGTTATATACAAAATTCCCTCACTGCAACTCTTAATTTTCTCTCTTGGGTAAAGCAAACTAAATATTGCAAATTGTTGATACATACTGATGCATTTTTATATTTCATATCTCTATATAAAAATGTACTATTACTATTGTTATAGTGTCATATGGCTTCTGAAGACTTGAATTATAAGCCAATTTATGCTGCAATGACAGACTGTGACAATTTATCTGGTTTTGTCAGGTTGGTTCACTCCTGTCGCCATTTGTCTGTGCTTGCTCTCTCTGATTGAACATGTTCAATTGGGATTTGTCAGGTTGTGTGGATGCCTTTGACGTGACAAACTATAATCTCTGATTGTCTGCATTGGTCAGTGTCTTTTGTACAATGTGAATTAGCCTGAATTGTATCGTTTTGGAGCTGGACAGACTTAGTCCTTATTCATTTTCATGCATGAAACAAAATGAGGGTAACTACAGCACTGACAATTGTATTTTGGTGAACTAGTCTTTCAGCTCTGACGCTTTTAAATGAGATGATGTGCTTCCTTGCAACTGAAATTTCACACCAGCGCTAGGCAGAATAGCGCTGTGAGTGTAGCATAGTGCCATCTGACATTGGCAGGACTTCACTAAACAACATTCATATTCATGTGGGCACTGATATTTCCCTCCTTATGTCCCGCTCAGTCACTCAGCACTTTGTGATGCATCCAGCTAATGCGATGAGAATCCAACACGTCTCTTCATCCCATCGGCACAACTTCTCTGACACGCCGCGACAATCCCAGCATCGCTGCTGAGATGAAAGCGATGGACTGTCCTGCAAATAATGGGTTTGAAAAGACGCGTGGAAGCCAAGAGTTGTCAGAAGCATATAAAGCCACTGAATCTTTCGGTATCTGTATCCATCTCTCTTTGTCTTCGCCTTTCTCTCTCTACCAAGTGGATCGTGCGTACGGGGAAAAGTGGTGAGCCACCACAATCTCCGCCAACCCTTAGAATCTAATTGGAGGATGCCATTGCGAGGGACTACAGAGGGGTGTGATGGGAGGGTATCTTTAATCCTCTTGATCAGATGACATGGAACACAGAACAAAAGGTCCTCAAATCCCTACTGCGCTGAGCGGCAGGCACTGTCACCAAGCTGCCATGCTGGCTCAAGGAACGTATCCCAGGCTTTAAGCTTTAAACACCCCTTCATCCCGCACAGCTGTGCCCCCGGAAAAACTGCTTAAAATTCTCTGAATGATCATAATAATTACAAGAAACAGCTACTAATCAGGTGCTGACAAGGGAGTGGTTGCGTTAGATAGCCAAATCTCCTGCTTCACTTTAAATTCCAGTACATTTCGCCTTATCAGCCTTGAGGGACAGGTAAGGTGCAGACGTACACACTATAATGGCGGTGGAATGCTAATGAACCACATTTTAGCAGAAGACACAATGATCCAGGTTGCTTCGGGTTCCCCGCAGAGGCCAAGTTTATACTGCGGCAGGCATGCAAAGCACTTTCATGCTGATGTGCGACCGCCGCTTAATTTGCAATTGCCCATGTGGGGTGATCGGTTGAAGAAGACTGACGGCATAATTAGTGGAGAAAAAGACAAACTGAGGCAATTCACAGAAAGACGATTACCAGATTAAGTCCAAGATTGAGACTGTTTTGTTTTCCCTCGTTGAACTATTACTCTCGGAATGTTCCCATACTGCACTGAAAGTATATCACAGGAAGCGTTGACGTTTAAATTAGCACATTTTGTGCACCCTAAGCTTTGCTCTGCTTGTGGTTATATTAGTCCCTGCCCTTGGTTTTCTCCATAAAAACACAGGGGGCGTGAGGGAAAGGGGTGGAGGATAAGAGTGTGACTGCTTGCTTTAAAGGCTCCGTTAGAGTACTGATGATTTCCAATAATTAGCACGTAACTGTCAAAGCCACAGATCAACCCCTTTGCAGATGACCTCGCTCTCAGACTGTGCTGCAATGCCATTTCCAGAATCAAAAGAACAGATCCACACTGCCCTCTACTGCTGGAGAAAGCTGACAATATGGATGACAAGTCAAACCTCTGTGCTGCAAAACAAAATAATTGGACATATGAGAGGGTCTGAATAGATTTTTGCTATTTCTCAACTGAGAAATAAAGGTGTAGTTTACCCAAAATTACTATTTATTCTTCATTTAATGAGGCCTGTATTTTATAAAGAAGCTTTCCACAGTTTTCAAAATAATTAAAATTAGTGTAGTTAAAACAAGACCAACTATTTTCATTTTAAAGGGTCATATGATCCAGGGTCATTCACTGAAGACCATGTTGACATCAATACTTTGAATGACAAGAAATATCTACGACTTTTTAACTTTACAAGACAAATTATTGCACACTTTACAGGAATATATATGTTTTAAACATTACTCTGAATTGTGGAAAATCAGTCCATAAATTGCACTGAACATTTAATTAGTGAATTGGACAGATGCAGCAGCATCTGTTCTCAATTGATCTGTTTAGAGCAAGACTATACTTACTGTAAGTGCTCATTGTTTCAAATGATCCACTCAGAGCAGGTCTTGGATAAACGATTCACTGAATTTACAAACTTATTCAAATCCAGTAATAATGGGAGATCCTCTCACCTTACATTTCTGAAGTTGATGGCTCAAAAATAACATTACTAATGCTGAATTTTTTATTTTTTTTTTATTTTTAGATTATTGTAAATAAAATATCATATTATAGGTCATAAATACATTGTGACTGTTGATGTTTTTTAATAACTCACCATATTAAATGCTTTAATGTAAGCATGTCTATATCTGTGAATATTGAACATCTGATCAGATTAGGTTCTACTCAAAAACAAAACAAAATTTCAAAATACCACAGATTAAAGGGGTAGTTCACCCAAAAAATGAAAATTCTATGATTATTTACTCACCCTTTACTTGTTTCAAACCTTTACACGTTTCTTTATTCTGTTTAGCACAAAGATTTTGAATAAAGCTAAAAACCTGTAACCATTGGCTTCCATAGTATTTGTTCCTCCTACTATGGAAGTCAGGGGTTACAGGTTTATGCAGTAGCTTTCTTCAAAATAGCTTCATTTGTGTTAACGGAACAGAATAAAGAAACTTATAAATCACTGATAGCGTCCCTCAAAGTAGATATAGCAGTATTATAGATACACACAGGGTTCTTCTTCATTTGTAAACACATTCACAAACATTGTTTATTCATTGTTTTCTAGTCTACATGGTATATATTCACATATGCACTCCTAAACTGTCATGGTTTGTTAGTTATGAGTTTATATTTTTCTTTTCTTTTTTCTTTCTTGTAAAATAAATAAGCCAAAACATTTAATATTTTGTACATTAAAAATCAAGTAAACTTGCCAAGGAGAACTCTATATTTTCACTGAAGTAATATTTTATTTTACTCAACTTTTACTGAAGTGCTTTATTCACATCCACACACTGAACAGTTTTGGTGTCACTTGCTACACAATCTTTCTTTAAGCCCTACAAGATGGTGGATTTATGCCAATCTTGGAATCTCAAGTTTACCTGCGCTATCATTACAATCTAATATGGCTCTCATGACTTGAGGGAAGAAACAAATGGGCTAGAGCACAAAGCCAGAAAGGCATCTAGGCTTATTACTGAATTGGCCTTTCGTAGAACAAGATCTCCACACAGATGCTATGATAGCCTTGCTGCCATGGGCGTAATGTGGTAAATCCTGGTCACAACCCTGAGGCAAGCCCATAACAGACTTGTCATGATGCTAGTGGGCTGTTTGCTGGCTGCACTGAAAAACCCTGGGCTGTGATTCTCCTGGATGGTTATGACTATGGGAAATATTGATAAGGTAAGAGATAATTTATGGTCAGGCAGTCAAGGAGCTTCTGGCGATGGTACCATACGAACGGCCTGATTATATTCAAGAGAGTCAAGGTGACAGGGGAAACATTAATAGTATAGTACAACTAAAATGAAAAGTCTGTCATCGTTTACTCATTTACCCTTATATTGTTCTTGAACTGTGTGACTTGCCTTAGTGGAACACAAATAAGAAAATGTGCTCATATTGCATAGACACTGAAGCTACTGGTTCTTGCATCTCGCCAAATTTGATGCAGGATCTGACATAATGCATATAATTACATATTTGAAGGCTGCAATTTTCTTTGAATAATGCATATGTGTATTAATGCTGTTTAATTGGAAAGGACTGACATTTAAAACATGCAATTTTCATCTGATACTGTGAAGCAGTTAATTAGCATTTTTTTCTAATTTTATTTTGATGTTTAAATGTCAATTTCGTCCATACAATGTAAAAAACAAGACAATAAAACGGTTAAATCTGTCAGAATCCACGGATGGGGAAAAAAGATAGTTCACACATAAAATAAAAATTTACACACACTCAAGTGGCTACGAACTTTTATAAGTTTCTTTTTTCTGCTGAAACTAAACAAAGTTAGTGTGGCCAGCAAGGGGGTGCTCAACCTGCGGCCTTAACGCCCCATTATAGTAAAGGGGACACTGAATTGGCTCTATCACGGTCTCTAAAATAAAATTAAAAAAAATAAATAAAATAAAATAAAATAAAGTAAAATAAAATAAACAATTTGCACTTAAAGCTCATTTGCGTCTTTGTACCAAGCAAGAAACAGTTACTGTTGCTCATACAAAAAAAAGCTGTCCTAAAATTATTTAGTTATGTTTCATACATAAAATATTGGTACCCATACTTGTTCAATAAAAAATGGTATCAGTGCATCCCTATTTAAAAAAAACACCATCTTTACCTTCTCATTTTGCCAATTTTATACAGAAATTCAAAGATTAAGTATCACTTTTATGCTGTTTAATACGGTGTAAGAGACCACTGTAGCCAATTCAGTTCAAGTGGCCGCCCGGATGAAGTGCACATGAAGCGATCATTCTAATTACAGCAATAAATAAACATGAATGAACATCAGAAGATATGATGAAAGATACAGAACGACTTTCTGAAATGTAAAATGTCTGTTAATGTTTATTCTCAATCAGTGGCTCAACCACTGAAAGAAGGGAATAAGCCCGTAAACAACAACATTACATTGAGAAAGTCATTCAATGGCCAAATTGAATTAGTAACGTGGAAAAATAACTTCTGAGAGCTGACATATACATTTTATTACACATTGATTATATGAATTAACCCATGCTGTAATGGACATTTTAGGTAAAGCATCTGGAGTTGCTGACTGTTTGAAAAAATTTCTGTCATTACTAAGAATGACTTTTATAGTGGTATATAAAACATTTGAATACTTAAAAGTTTATGTATTTACAATATACTAAATGAGATTTAGTAGCAGATAATTAGTTTTTAGGTAAACTATTTATTTAAAGAGATCATTTACTCACACTCACCCTGTTCCAGACTTCATTCGCTTTCTTTTGTGGGACATTAAAGAAGAAAAAAGGGGAAAAAAGAAGATTTCTTTGTTCTTACAATGAAAGTCACTTTGGTACAGTGTTGCTTTGCACTTGATTGGTTTTCACTGTGTAGGGGTATAAAGAGCTAATTATTCTTTAAATGTCTTTTTAAATTCTTTAAATTTTTTTGCAGAATGAAGTCATATAACTTTGTAATGACATGAAGTAACACTTTTTTTGGTCCTCTTTAGACATTATGTTTTTTTTTAGCAATGTCAACTTATTATACCCTAACCCAACAATCTATAACTATAATGAGAGTTAGTTTAAGAGGACTATCAAATATAACCCAACAAAAAGCCAAGTAAATTTCACCCACAAAAAAATGAAAATTCTGTCATTATTGACTCACCCTTCACTACCCTGCAGGCACAGGACGTCAACATGAAGTCATATTGACGTTGTACGTTGGATTTTGGTCACTTTCCAACACAACCTAAAATCGACTAAATATCAATAACTTGAAGTCGTTATTGGACATCAAAATAACGTTGTCCTCAGATGCTGGCTAGAGATTGCATTTTGGTCACCTGAAGTCATGACCTAAATCTAACCTATTATTAACGTCTTATGATGTTGTGTGCCTGCTGGATAGATTTAAACCTGATGGTATTTCTTTCTTCTGTTCAATGCAAAAGAAGATATCTTGAATAATGTTGAAAACCGGTGGCAGCCAGTAGATATGTTTCTATCCAAAGATATGAATTAAATTTATGCGCAAAACAGGAATATCGCATAAGAAATGCGAATAAAGCAGCGCTTCCATCCAAGTAGTCAAAGGCACTGTTTACACTGCCAGTTGAATGTGACAGTTGGATATTCAGAGATCGGTTTTAGGCCTCCTTCACTTGTAATTGAAATAAATCAGATATAAATCGGATATGTCACAATGCGACTGTCATGTCAACAGGCAGATCGGATTTATTGAGGCATTCCGTCGTGGCTAGTGTGGCGCAGTTGCTAGAACCCGCCTTTACGCAAGCGTGACGTCGTAAATTGTATGGCAAGTGTAAACACATTAATAGGATTTGGGTCACAATTAAAATGTGTAAACGGACAGGCAAAAAAATCAGACATAGGTAACAAATCGGAATTGGGCATCAAGACCTGACAGTTTAAACAAGGCCAAAAAGAACAAAATCGTCACTTCCTGATTAACTGGCGCCAAATATCAAAAATAAAAAGGGAATTTGCTGCGGTAAGATAGGTTGTGTTAATCTTTTCTTTATTTAATAAATGATGTGCCTCAGAAGACAGTATGCCGATGCGCAATGAACGCGGGGTAGCATCAGACGTGGAGCACAGACGCTCTTGACAGTTCTGGAGGTAATTAATAATATAATAACAATAATAATGAACGGGTTACGACGTTTTAGAATGACCAAAACAACATTTCAGATGTTTTACAATGCGTCAGCCTGCTGGTTTATCCATTCACACACATTTTTATCATCACAAGATGTCTTATAACAAAATTACATGAATTTTTTTAATGAGCATACTGGAATTTGTTTGGTAAAAGTGTTTCCATCGTAGTTTATGCGCATCTTTTCTTATCGAATAAAATGATTATCCTACTCAGTTATGCATTTTTATGTGCATTTTCTAAACTTATGCACATCTAGGTGTTTCCATCAAACGTTTTTATGTGCATTTACAAAATGCACATAAAAATAGGTGTGTGGAAACGTAGCTACTGACTTCCACATTACTTTTCACTATGTATCTGTATGTATCTACTATGGATGTCAGTGGCTACTGGTTTCCATCAGTCTTTAAAATAACTTATTTTGTGTTCAACAGATGAAGGAAACTCAGGTTTGTAACCACTTGACGGTTAATTTCTTCATCTAATAATGCTCTAATCCCAGTCCAAAACATGCTTGCTGTCAAGAACAACAGTCATTACTTTTCAAGGCTGCACTGTTCTACACCAGACATGACCAAAAGTCACCCTGAGAACAAGAGATTTTGAGACTTTTTCGTTGCTTGCTGTCACCAAACTGTGCAATGGACAGTGACAAGCTTCAGTCGTGTGTCGGGAGCTTCCGCTGAGTACAGCGATTTGCAGCCTTGACCGAGACGGCGAGTTTAAATCAACACCGATGACAGGCCCTCTGTGATCTTGACAGAGAAAAGGAAATCAGATTTACACATCCTGTCCAACATAATCCAAATGTGTTGAAGGCCCCGATGCATTTGACCTGCTCGAACCCTGCAGATGAACAAGTGACAGATTAGGGGCAAAGCTATTTGAGTGGAAGAGGGGGAAAAAAAAACACAAAAGGGTTCTTAATTAATTACACTGATCCTTAGGGCAGATGAAGAGGAGGTTAAGCTATCAGCAACTAATAGCAAAGCCTGGATAAAGCCTCCTGGATTTAACTGTAAGTCGAGTCGGGGGTTTTAAAATGCAGCTCAATGGACTGTATATGTGTTTGTATTTGCTTGCAGGATGTATTGCAGCATAGTAGAGAAAGTGTCGCAGCAGTCCAGCGGAGATGTGAAGGAAAAAGCTTTTAATCCATGCTGTGGCGTCTGTTCTTCACAGGCGAGGAGGAAGATGAAATGCAGAACCCACAGAGGGATCGAAAGGAAGCAAGAGAGGAGAAAAAAAGTCTTATATATATGCACAGAAAAAAATTGCGAAAGGCATAACCCTGTATGATTTTATAGGGGAAAAATAGAGAAAACAAAAGTTGAATCAACACAAGGCCGCCGTGTAAGGGGAAGGGCACCTTTCTCCGAGACATTTCTGATCTATATTTCATGTGCTTTCTGTCTTGGTCTCATGTATTGAGCACCGGCTTGAGATGTAAGCTTTATCTTTTCTTTTCTCTCTCTCTCTCTCTTTCTCTCTCTCTATTTTCCGCTTCTTGCTGTAACAGCTTCACGTCGTTGGTGCCATATATCAGTCGCTCTCCAAACGGTGCTATAAATAGACTCTATCCACACATTGACTATCGTAAGAGGTGTCATAGTGCCATCTCGTCAGCAGTCAGCAGTCAATCATTGAGTTCTGGAGCCATCATATTCGTTATGGACTTACACTGTTCACTCTCAGGCATCAGTACACCAGCATCAGCAATGATGGATTGTAGACGGGAAACAAAACCAGTATGTCCAGACCATGTCAGAGCTCAGAGAACTCTATTTAGAAGATATCAACACAATACACACACTATACTACATGTTTTGCAACTAACAGTGGCCTCTTTTCTCATATATATATTTTGCTTTTAAATATTCTTTCATATTCATAATATGCCTTGTTTTTGCCAACACAGGTCAACGTAAACCAATAAAGAGTAAAGAAACCAACATTTGGTCATATTTTGTGGAATAACCCAGACCAGTTGTCAGAACCCAGCAAACAATTTTGTGTTTAATAGATGTCTAAGAGACATCTAAATGTGGACAGCTTGGCTAAAACAAGTCTAAACTTGGGCTGTCAGTGAAAATCTAATAGACATCAAAGAATAGCCCAAAACTAGATGTCAAATAGAGAAATTAGACAGACTTTATATGTTTAGTCAATTATATCTGTTTATTTAATGACTAGTCTAGTTTTGGCCTATTCTTAGACGTCCATTAGATTTTCACTGACAGCCCAAATTTAGCCTTGTTTTAGTCAAGATGACTATGTTTAGACGTCTATTAGACATCTGTTAGATATCTTTTAAAAACCAAAAAATGCTTGCTTGGAATACTCAGAAATAAATGTTTTACTTTGAAATGAGAAAATTTAAATCAGTCTGTTTTAGAAATATAAATATTTTACTTAAACCCACACCTAATATATCCAATAACCCAGAGGATTTCCAAGTGGTTTGTTAATGATTACTTAATTAGACAGACTATGACAATCTATTTAAAACAACACAAAATTACTCCATCAATAATAATAATAACTGTTGTAAACTTTTTGCAAATGTATTTATGCTTCTAAATCAAAACACACTACCAGAAAATTGCAGCATTTACCACCATCAGTACACCAGCATCAGCAATGATAAATCGTAGACGGGAAACAAAACCAGTATGTCCAGACCATGTCAGAGCTCACAGAACTCTTTTTAGAAGATATCAACACAATTCACGTACTATACTATATATATTGCAACCAACAGTGGTTTCTTTTCTCAGATATATATTCTGCTTTTAAATATTTTTTCATAACATGCCTTGTTATTGCCAACACAGGCCAATGTAAACCAATAAAGAGTAAAGAAACAAACATTTGGTCATATTGGTGGAATAACCCCGATTTTCAATCCCTAAAATTACAAATATTTGCTATTCAGACCAGTTGTCAGAACCCAGCAAACAATTTTGTGTTTAATAGACGTCTAATAGACATCTAAACGTAGACAGCTTGGCTAAAACAAGGCTAAACTTGGGTTGTCAGTGAAAATCTGATAGACATCTAAGAATAGCCCAATACTAGACTAGTCATCAAATAGACAGATCAGACATACTTTATATGTGTAGTCAGACATTTCTGTTTATTTTATAACAAAACTAGTCTAGTTTTGACTTATTCTTAGACGTCTATTAGATTTTCACTGACAGCCCAAATTTAGTCTTGTTTTAGCCAAGACGACTATGTTTAGACGTCTATTAGACATTTATGAGATATCTTTTTAATAACTAAAAATGCTTGCTGGAATATTCAGAAATAAATGTTGTAATTTGAAATGAGAAATTTGAAATTAGTCTGTTTTAGAAATATTAATATTTTCTCAAACCCACACCTAATATATCCAGTAACCCAGAGGTTTGCTAATGATTACTTAATTAGACAGACAATGTATTTAAAACAACACAGAATTACTCCACCAAAAATAATAATAACTGTTACAAACTGTTTGCAAATGTATTTATGCATCAAAATCACAACACACAGCCAGAAAATTGGAAGATCAGCATGCAAACAAGCCACGTACGGTGATTTTTGCTTAAGATCAGTGATGCGTTAAGCTTACTGCTTGAAGCCTGAAAGCTGCTTAAAAACCTTGAGTGGCTATTGACAATCAAAACACAACCATGAGTCACTAACATAGCATTGAAACTGCAAAAACCTCAAAACTAAGTTGTGCTGGCCACATATGCACACAAGTTAAAGAAGGGCCTAGTTTCCATAGGAATGCTTGTGTTAACATGAACTATGACAGATTAAGCACCATGACAAACTAGTGAGACCCCACTTTATATGTATAAAGTAATACCTGTACTTCATACTGTATTTGCAAAAACAACATACTAGTTAGGTTACATTTACTTGGCCTAGAATTTGAATTAACATAATTTATGGTGATGTTAGTAAAAGATTGAAATGAAAATTAGGAATTTAAAAGATTCTAGGTAACGTTAGTTTTGGTGGAAATAATGCTAACAAAAATATGTCACATCAGGATTTTAGTAGTGCCATATCAGTGCGACATATTATTTATGTCAATAAGGTTATCATAGTTGCAAGAAGATCTATAATTCCATGGACAGCACTCTTTAGTATTCAATTCAATTCAATTCAATTCACCTTTATTTGTATAGCGCTTATACAATGTAGATTGTGTCAAAGCAGCTTCACATAAAAGGTCACAGTAAATAGGAACAGTGTAGTTCAGTTTGTAGTGTTTAAGTTCAGTTCAGTTTAGCTCAGTTCAGTGTGGTTTAATAATCACTACTGAGAGTCCAAATACTGAAGAGCAAATCCAACGATGCGCAGCTCTACAGATCCCGAACCATGCAAGCCAGTGGCGACAGCGGAGAGGGAAAAAAAACTTCACTAAAGGCGGAAGTGAAGAAAAAAAACCTTTAGAGAAACCAGGCTCAGTTGGGCACGATCATTTTAATTTCTCCGCTGGCCAAACGTTTTGTGCAGAGCTGCAGTCTCAGTGGCCTTTAGTAAGGTTCACACTTCCCATAAATCTAAGAGGACGTTCACACAGAACATGGTTATCCTCTCCAATAGGTTGCTTTTCTATTGTTTTTCAATGTAAACGCACTTTAAAGGATGTGTGTGACCATCTCACATCTTTTGAAGCACTGTGCACGTGAGCACCACGTTTTTTAGCAGCATCAAATTGAAAGATCTTCAACTCTCACACACAATATAGCTCATCACTGTCAGGTCCAAAAGCAGCGGACCAATGAGAAGAGCTTAGAAATGGCGCAACCATTGAAAGCTTCTGTTTGTAATAGAAAGTTGGCAAAACAACTGTTTTATTTATTGTTGTATCATTATGGCTTTGTCCAGATATCATGAGCTACATGATATCTTCAAGTGCTTATCATAACATACGGTACTGTTTATTTTTTTCTAATGGGTCCGTTGTTGTTGTATTACATTACGTTCATAATACTGCAACACTTGGACCTCGCACTACCCAGCGTATTGCATTTTTAGAAGCAAAGATGCGTTCTGTGTGAAAGAACCCTTATACCTGCAAAGCCAGGAAGAAGAAACATTTTTGAACAACTCAGATGTGATTCCCATGACTATAGTCATTGTGATCAGTGTTTGGAAAGCTACCAAGCAGACCACTTCCAATCATTTTCGAAAACTGATATCAAATCAGATCTATAGATGGATCACAATTATGACCTATTTTGGATAAAATGGTAAATTTAAAAAAAGAAATCACAATTGCAGTCCTGTATAAAATAAGATTTCGTACATCATTGCATTACACAGATTAAAAAAAAATAATCCTCATTTTCCCCCTTTTCCCGTATTAATCCCAAAAAAAGGAAACAGCCAAAACTGATACCTTCAAAAAAAGAAAAAAAAAGAAAGACAAAATCCTTTTTTTCCAGCTTGTCTTCCCACACTTCAAAGCACCTGGTATGAAGTCTCCACGGTACTGAAACACTCAAATAAAAGTCATCTTCTCTCCATCCTAATGCTTCATCGGGAAACAGATTTGCTTTCTTTCGCTTCCCACGATACGTCTTTATGCTTCTCACTACTTTTAGCACAGAAGCTTCTACAGCAGAAGCAGATATTTAGTGGAGGATTTTTTTTGCGTTTTAAGGGATAGTCAAGCTTCCAAAGCATCCATGTGAAGGCTACCAGGTTGGAAAACTCCATTAAACCAAACTTTAAAACTTGGGGAACACACAATCCTGTATTACACTTTGAAGCTGAAAACTGAACTTATACAGTTCATGGCCAATATTGCAAGCCCTTAGGTTATTTAAAAACTAAACTATTCAACAACAAACATGTTATTTTGATACATCTTATTGTAGATTAACTTGACTAAATATTTGAGTCTATAGAGTGGAGGAACTATGACGTCAATTTGTATGCAAAAACCCGGAAGCGAGTTAGCATTTTAGCAGTTCCGGTTCCCTTGTCCCAAAGTCAATGGGTTTTTTAATGGGATTTCAGTTAAATCACTTAAATAAGTTTCGTGGCAAACACAACTTCAATATACTTTCACGTTTTATTCTACGACATAAAACACATCAGTTACATCACACTCTTGAGTTTTAAAATCGGTTACGCTTCTTTAAAAAGGCTGTTGCTATCAAGTTGCTAAATGGGACTACAGGCGGTCATCGAGCTGAACTCGTCTGGAGCGCAGCTCGCTTGTGTTTCGGACATTTGGATTTCTCTGTTATTTAAGTATATTCATAAATAGTATATTATAGTTTGTAGTATTTTTCTAATTGGGAATTCATATTGTGTGTAGATAATGCCTTTCACTTGTAAAGACAGATTAATTTGTTGATCTTTTATTTTAATTAAACAATATTATTGGACCAGTGTAGCCTGTCTCTTTCCTGCTCTCAGTAATCCAAATGTGTCAATGAATGTGTAAAAATACATACATATTAACTCGTCGGTTTTTTTCTTGATCTGAACACATTTAACTCTGTCATAACTGCAGTATTTACACTCCTCCTTAAAATGTATAGCAGATGTGACTGTATGGGCTACTTTTCGCTGTACTTCGTGGCATAAAAAAATACTGAATGTTGTTCTGTGTCCATGATGAAACATGCAGGCATTTGATGGACTTGCTCCTTGCGCCTCATTTCTGTCATCTGTTATGGTAAGCGGGCTGTGTGCACGCCAGTGATACACTTATTTAAATGTGTCTTATGATAATACTATGTAGGCACATTTATACATAAAGTTTTAAAACTTTTACAACAACCGTAAAGCAAAACAGATGTATTTCCCACGTATAAACGATCCAACAGGCACGTAGGTCTATGTGTATTTGCATATTTATTTGTTTATAATCCATAGCATGGATTATAATATAATAAACAGAGAGATTAACTCTGTCATGGACATTATTTAAAAAAAACAAGATAGAAAAGTTGTTCGTAGCAGGGTGGTGCTGACGTCACAGGCGAGCGCCCCCAAAGGACTGTAGTTCATTTATAGCCTATTGTTAGTTTTTCAGTTCTTGCGTTTGCATTTAAGATCCAAACGTGCTAAAAGTTGTATTTTCGTGTGAGGATTATCCGGCTGGACAAAACGTGTAAGTGTAATGAACAGTGTTTGAACACAGAGCTTATTATTTGCAATCTTCGAAAAGCCTATGGGAAGATCCTATGGGGATTTTATTAAGGGAACCAGTTTTATGCTAGCAGCCGATTAGCCTACAAGGTGACGTCATAGTTCCCCCACTCTATTAATTCTGCATGTGAATGTCGAAAAGTGCCAACAAAATGAAGGATGCAAGCATAAAGATCTATAATCTGACTGGCCAAGATAAAATAATATGTCTAAAATTGAGTTTTAAAAAGTCATGTGCAACCAAACAGCATGCTAGTTCACTTTGTATTGCATTTCAGGAACAATGGGTACATGTTTGTGTGGTATTACAGGATTTTTGCAAGGCTCAGAAGTGGGTCAGATATTGCCTGGTGGACTGGTTAGGGGTTGGACAAAGAGACCCCACTGATCCGCGTCAGAAGTGAAAGACCTGATAACCGTTATCTCCTCCGCCTAACAAGTCCACCCACCAGGCTTTTACAAAAACAGCAGGACTGTGTGTGTGCAGATCAGTTGTTCATGGTGCGAAGTTACAGATCTTCTATTTTATTACCGGAGATGAGCGAGTCCCCCAGCGGCTTTTCGCTTTTGATCTTGGTCTTCAAGTGCCCCCTTTCTAATCCCTGCACCAATGAATGTTCTGCCAGCCGCATCAGTTGCCAAACCCCAAAAGTAAGATGTTTTGGAAGCCTTGGCAATGGCCAGCACAGTGGTTGTGGCAGATGAAGAGAAGGCTGGATAAATGCTGACAGTAAGGCTATAAAGCGCCTCTGTCAGGAAGACTTAAAGTCACTCACTTGAAATCCATCCCACCTCCTCATGACCAACCACTTTAAAAAAAAAAAAAAAGGGATGTCTATCCATAACAACAGCAAGTTACATATTACAAAATGCCGTTCATATACAGTATGTCTGATTAGGGCAACCCAGGTTCATTCTGAAAACATACCTCTGTATACATTTCTGGAGACAGTCAAATACGTCCCAGCAGCTCCGTTTTTTTTTTTTGTTTTTGTTTTTTTCTGTTTTTGTTTTCACAAATCCACGAGAGGCTGCTGTGTTTGCTTTTTAAGATCTCAAATTTATCTCATCAGTGCCATTTACACCTGTTGTTCTTGCGTAAATCCACCAGAGGCCACTGCCGACTGACTGTTTGACTGACTGAATGACCGATCGACTGTTCCACCCTTTCCCTTCCCTAAACCCAACCAATAGTATTTTAAAAAGCACATACTGACCCGCCCACCTACTTTCCTAAACCCAACCGACAAATTTAAAAAGCAATTCAGAAAAAGAAAAGCCCTCGTCTGATTTTTACCACATTTTATCACATCTCACTCTGTTATTTACTTGGTCATTTTATATTTGGCTTCTGTTTTTGTCTTACCCGCTTTCTGGAACTGTTCTTCACCGAACTCGAACTCTGTCATCATGGCCATCTTCTCTCTGTGTCTCAAGTCCACAGACATACATGGTGATCTAACTGGAAAAACTGGTGACAGCCGGAAAGCTGTCCATATGGAGGTAAGCGGTCAGCTGGTAAGTGCGAAAAGGAATGGTGTTATACTGCCCCATAACTATCGTGTAAAAAAAATTACAAGCAGCCATACGTACTTCTGGCTACATAATTCACGATCTCCAGAAATGTATATAGGGCTACATTTTCAGAATGAACCTATGTTGGATTATGGGCATATGCTCTTCCCCAAACTGAGCATAACTCAATAAAAAAATGAAACTATACCATAATTTGCATTCATTCTAATATAATGAAATCTTAAAAGGTCAAGTAAATTAATTAAACATTAAAAATTCATGTATTACTGTTTTTAAACTACTTTCATGACCTTTCCAAGGCTGGAAATCTCACATTTATCAAAAACAATACCACATACCTACAGTTAGAAATACTTTTTAAAGACTAAAAATATACTTATACTGACACTTTCACACCAGTTATTTCAAATTATCTTTACCTGTCACTATATATATATATATATATATATATATATATATATATATATATATATATATATATATATATATATATATATATATATATATACACACACACACACACACACACACCCCATAACTGTGTTACAACAAAACTATGCACAGATCTTTTAAGCTTTTATCAATCTTCATGAATTTTTCATGCCTGGAAAGCACAACTTTAAATGTACAGCAACTTTCAGCATAAAGCAATTTGCCTTAACCTATATAACAGTTCTTGTTAAAGGTGACTAAAACACTGCAGTAGATTTTTACAAAGCAATAGCCCCCAAGAGTTTGAGCCTAGAAAAAACTTAACACAATTTAACAAGAAAAAAAACCTCTTGAGCAGCTGTGCAAAGCAATGATGTGGAAAAAGTATACCGTCGATCTGTTAGTCAGAGCTCCAAGCTGTTGCAGAAAACGCATGATCAAGCCATTTCACCAACAGCCTTGACTTCACATCTATTGGGCTGCAATAAGCCTAATTTAATGCAGCCTGACTGATTTATTCTCAGGTGTCCCACAGTCATTAACGTAATTGCTTGATCATTTTATAACACCCTCAATTGGTGACTGTAGTGCTTTGGCACCTAAACTTTACCCTATTCAGGGCTAAGTCTCCAAACTTCGTTAGCTCTTAAAATCTAGCCCGAAATATCATCTTCCAGACAGTTAAATTGATTTCATTCCTTTTTGACTGACTCTGAAGCCATTTTAGTCTGTCTCTTACCCGAGTTCGCCATTTGATATATGAGGAGCTTGCTGCTCTTAACAGCTCCTATTGATCCGCAAGCTCCCTCTCCTACTAGTGTGACTGGAAAGCTTTCATGTCACCTTGTAATTCCACAATCCTGGCAATGTTCCCATAGGATCATCCCGTGGTCAGAATCTGTCTGTGGAGCTTCTTTCTTTAGGACATTAATTGCATTGATTTAAAAAAAATGAGCGCAGGTTATACGGCAGTGACTAAAGCCTCATGCACACCAGGAAATGTATCACTCTTTCTTTTTGCAAGTGTATTTGGATATGTTTTTTCAACATTTATGCCCTAGCAATTTTCACTACCAGCTGAGTGAGTGTGCAAAATCACTCCCTGCCATTAGATTGCGCTTAATGAAAACAGAAATACCTCAGTATACAAGGTGGCGCTCTGCAACTCGCTTGTTGGACAGATGAAGTCACACTCATGCTCAGGTGTGACACTGGTCGGTACATGCCCTATGACAATATTCTTGTGGGGCCTGTCGCAAAGTGAATTTGTGTGTGTGTGTTGGGGGGTTGGGGGGGGGGGGGGGGCTGAAGGATTTTTGCAGACGAAAGATAAGAGCCGGTCTGGAGGTGGGTGAAGGGGGTGGGGGGTCCAGGGTGGTTGGGTTGGGGGGGTTGTGGGTGTTTGGGATTGATTGGGCCCCCTAATAGTAACTCTGGGGGCCCCAAAATGGCATGGGCCCTAGGAATCGTCCTAACTTTGCGCCCCTAGCGGCGCCCATGCTCACGCTTTTTCCTTGTGTATTTCCTTTGCAGGTCTGTTTAACCTTTCAAACTACAACACAAAGCAAAATCACTCCTTGCCATTAGATGCCACTTAATGAAAACAGAAATACCCCTGTACACAAAATGGCACTGTGCAACACGCTTGTTGGACAGATGAAGTCACACTAACGCTCAGGTGTGCCACTGGTCGGTACGGGCCCTATGACAACATTCTTGTGGGGGGTCTGGCGTAGACGAAAGTGAAATTGGGTGTGGGGGGGGTGGTTGAAGAATTTTTGCAGAAGAAAGGTAAGAGCAGGTCCGGAGGCGGGTGAAGGGGGTGGGGGTCTGGGGTGGTTGGGTTGGGGGGGTTGTGGGTGTTTGGGATTGATTGAGCCCCCTAATAGTAACACTGGGGGCCCCAAAAGACGTGGGTGCTTAAAATCGTCCTAACTTTCGCCCCCCTAGCGGCGCCCATGCTCACGCTTTTTCCTTGTGTATTTCTTTTCCAGTTCTGTTTAACCTTCCAAACTACAACACAAAAACCTGGTCAAAAGCAGGTGAAAGCCATGAAAGAAAATGAAGTGAAATTAAACTTACCATTGAATCATATTTGATTGTATTTAATATTTGCAAATCCAAGTCCAACAAACTGTGTTTTACTGTAAGTTCAGCCCCTCAAGGCATGTGAACAAATGGACCAATATCATTGGCTGGCATTTGTTTCCATTAGCAGTAGGGGTGTAATGGATCACAGTTGATCAGTGATCCGTACAGATCACAATTCACGGTTTGGAATGTACGTGACCCACGAATTAATTAACTTTTTTGAACTTGTAGGTTAATCCAACATTTATAACAATTGCAGAGATCGCCTCCCGCGTCATTCAAATCACATGTATAAAAGCATTTTGGCTTCCCCGTAAAATATAATGCCGGGAAAAGTTGTGGTGGGACCTAAATGCTTTCTTCGTCTATTAATAAAGGTGTTTTCTGTCACTGTTTGTTTAGCCTGCATTAATGCATTCAGTGTAAAGCTTCATGATTAAACATTAAAAGATCGGGATCTCAATTCAAATCCACGTAACATGAATGATAAATGATAATAATGATTTGCATATGTTTATTAATCCTTCTAGGCGCTGCAATGAAATCTGCAATTGATCGAGAGAGATTCAGTTTGTACACTTTTTCAGTTCATTACAAACAATTAAATAACACAGAAGAACTGGGAGAACAGTTCATAGTTCAGATATAAACACTGATGTTTATAGTAAAGATTAAAATCACCATTTAATGGAACTTGACACTGGTGAATTTTACATTGTGTAACCAACAGGTGGCGACAAACAACCATCAAAATTGTGTCACTGAATAGGTTTTCAGAAATGATCCACCTACAGTATAATGAAACATGGAGTTCTATGTTTGAATTGATCATATTTCGTATTGAATACTTTTCTTTTTTCAGCTGGTTCTTTCTTGATTTTTATTTGTAATAAATGACAGGTTCTAAGTTCTGTTTGTTAAAAACCAATGTTTTTTTTGCACTAATATTTTTGTATAAATGAAAAGCAAATTACATTTGTCACCTCCTTTTATTGCTGATCCAAAAAATGGTCCGATCTGTGAATCAAAAAAACATAGTGTGATCCGACCCGTGAGGTTTGTGATCTATTACACCCCTAATTAGCAGTTATACTTATCCAAATTAAAGGGATATAAACACTTAAAACATGCTGTGTGCGCTACATAATACATGAGTTTTTTTTTTTAAATTGAATTAGTGAAATTAGCTAATGCAATGCATAAAAAAGAGTGAGGCAATTTTATTATTATTTAATGCTTTGTGTTGTTTTGTGCATCAGTGTGCACATGTAAAAGAGGCCAGCTAGCCTCCTTGCTAGAGCAACCGACTCCCATGCAGAGAGTCGCGGGATCGACCTAACTTGGAGCGGGTTGGGTGGTGTAGGACCGGCGGTGTTACATTGGCGTTGTGACCTGGATGGGAGTGAGGTTTAGGGATGCGAGCGTAACAGAGGCCAGCTAGTGAAGTGCTTTGCAGGTAAACCTCACTCCTCTGACCTCTAAAAAGTCAGAAGATGCTGGAGGCCATGGTCTTTAGCCTTCTTGTTAGAGCAACTGACTCCCGTGGAGAGATTCGCCGGTTCGATCCCAGCTCAAAGGCAGGTTTGGGTGGTGTAGGACCGGCAGGGTTGCACACACTCAAATTAGTGCCACTTGGTCAGGAATGGCAAGTTAAATATTTGTGATAAATGCACACAATTAATTAATAAACTGTCACGTCTACTGTAGTGCCATCTTGTGGTCTTTTGGGTACTAGTTATGTTTTGGTTTTTGTTCCTGTTTTGTAGTTGTCCATGTGATCTTTACTTGTTTCCAGCTGTCTGTCATTGTCTAATCAGTTTTGTCTTTTTATAAGCGCTGTTATGTTGTGTTTAATTTGACTTTGGATTTTTGCTGTTTGCCTTGTTTGCTGGTGTACTCTGTTTGCATAATTCTGTTTTGTTCTGTCTGGCTCTTACCTGTAGTCAGGTGAGAGCCAGATTGTAGTCGGTTGTAGTTCACCGACTCATCGTTTTGGTTTGTTTGTTGGTTCACTTTGATTCACATTTTGATTATGTTTTTGAGTTCTTGTTTAAATGTTGTTTGATTCACCTTGTGTTTACCGTTTTGTACTTTTTGTCTCTGGCCTGTCTGTTTGTTGTTTTTTATTTAAACTTAAATTGCTGCACTTGGATATATCTTGTATATTTGTACATAAGCCCATCGTGACATAAACGATCCTAAAATGAACAGAATGCTCTAGCATGCTTCATTTATGTTTACATAGCTGTGCGCCTTACTGCTCTGCTCCCGGTGTGAATACCGGTTGTTAATATGCACGCCGATAAAATGTGCGCCACTTATGCACTGTGAAACCGGAGTAACCAGAGTAACTTTTATGCAGAGGTCTCGGTACGCAGAGAGTTTCGCAAGTCGAGAAAACTAAAGTTATAATTTGTTGATGTCCTTATTCTGACTAAGAATGGCTATGAAGCAGAAAGGAGGGATAATGAGTCAGGGAGGTAAGACTTATTAATTCTCAGCCATGAGTCGGGTCTAAGACAACAGATACTTACAATTTTTTATTCTTTAGAATTGTCATTAATATTCATGCAAAATATTTCTTAAGTGATCTTAGCATTTTCCAGTTATATTTAGGATTGATTTCTGTTTTTTATTTAAAATAATAATTGTATAATAATTCAAATATATGTTTTTGGGCAGTGGGGGCATGGCCATTATGTCTAGCAATGCCCCAGAGGTTAATTTAATGAGCTACATGATGATATAATGACTTTGCGGCAAAAAAGGCAAGAAAGGTCCAGATGTTGTGAAATATTAGCAACATTTCAGTTTGTTTGTATGCAGTCTGAATTGTTTATTTGAAATAATTACGTGTTCCAATGGAAAATAATTACATGTGTTCCAATGACAAACCATGGTTCACTGTAAAACTCAGACAGCTACGTCAGGCCAAGGAGGTTGCTTACAGGAATGGGGATAGGGCCTTGTATAAGCAGGCCAAATACACACTGGAAAAGGAGATCAGAGTCGCAAAAAGGAACTATTCTGAGAAACTAAGGAGTCAGTTCTCTTCCAGCGACTCAGCATCTGTGTGGAAAAGTCTGAAAAACATCACGAACTACAAGACACCATCCCCCAGCACTGTAGACAATGAACGACTTGCAAACGACCTGAATGAGTTTTACTGCCGGTTTGAGAAAACCCCCCACACCCACTCTGAACTGCTCTTCACGCCACCATTAACACCTCCACCACCCCCCGCCTCCCTCATACCTGCCCTACAGTTTGACGAAGATGAGGTGCGCCAGGTCTTCCGGAAACAGAAGAGGAAAAAAGCACCAGGCCCAGATTTTATAACACCAGCCTGTTTAAAATCCTGTGCTAACCAACTGGCCCCCATCTTCACCCTGATCTTCAGTCAAGTGCCCTCCTGCCTCAAACGCTCCACCATCATCCCCATCCCAAAGAAACCCAGACTTACCGGACTAAATGACTACAGACCAGTGGCACTAACATCTGTGGTCATGAAGTCCTTTGAAAAACTGGTGCTGGCCCACCTGAAGGACATCACTGAACCCTCACTGGACTCTCTTCAGTTTGCCTACAGAGCAAACAGGTCTGTGGATGATGCAGTAAATATGGGACTGCATTATGCTCTGCAACACCTAGACAGACCAGGGACCTATGTGAGGATCTTGTTTGTTGACTTCAGCTCGGCGTTTAACACCATCATCCCAAAACTTCTCCTGCCCAAATTAACTCAGCTCTCTGTGCCCACCTCTGTCTGTCAGTGGATCAACAGCTTCCTAACGGACAGGCAGCAGCTGGTGAAGCTGGGAAAATTCTCATCTAGCATCCGCACAATCAGCACTGGCGCCCCCCAGGGGTGTGTCCTCTCCCCACTGCTCTTCTCCCTGTACACGAATGACTGCACTTCAAAAGACTCCTCTGTGAAGCTCTTGAAGTTTGCAGACGACACCACACTTATCGGCCTCATTCAGGACGGTGACGAGTCTGCTTACAGACAGGAGGTTAAGGAGTTGGCTGTCTGGTGTAGCCACAACAACCTGGAGCTCAACACGCTCAAAACAGTGGAGATGATAGTGGACTTCAGGAGAAACCCCCCTGCTCTCCCCCCACTGAGCATCATGGACAGCATTGTGGCAGCAGTGGAGTCATTCAGGTTCCTGGGCACCACCATCTCTCAGGACCTGAAGTGGGACACTCACATTGACTCCATTGTCAAAAAAGCTCAACAGAGGATGTACTTTCTTCGTCAGCTGAGGAAGTTTAACCTCCCAAAGGAGCTGCTGAAACAGTTCTACACCTCCATCATTGAATCAGTCATCTGCACATCAATAACTGTCTGGTTTAGCTCAGCTACTAAATACGACCTCCAAAGACTACGTCGAATAGTTCGGACTGCTGAGCGAATCACTGGTACAACCCTTCCTACTCCCCAAGAACTGTACTTATCCAGAGCGAGCAGGAGGGCTGCCAAAATCACTCTGGACCCCTCACACCCAGCACACTGCCTCTTTGAACTTTTACCTTCTGGTCGACGCTACAGAGCACTGCGCACCAGAACATCCCGACACAGAAACAGTTTCTTCCCTCAGGCAATCCATCTCATGAACACTTGATGATAATAATTGTGGAATCAACATCACTACTTGCTATACACTTTTATACACATATACACTTATTTAACAACACACTTTACATGCCAATTTGCACATAACAGTTGCACATATAACGTTGTATATAGTAATAAACATGTACATACACTTGTCAATCTGTATATTTGCACTCACTACTTACTTCTATTTTTTAAAATATATTTATTATCTGTTTTTTGTCCTGTCTCTGTAATCCTGTTGCACTGTAGAAGCTCTGTCACGAAAACAAATTCCTAGTATGTGTGAACATACCTGGCAATAAAGCTCTTTCTGATTCTGATTCTGATTCTGATGGAAGTAATAAAAAGTCAACCACACAGTTTCTTTATGGTTCTAGTTTTTTTTTTCTTTCGAGGGGGAAAGGGGTGGTTGTATATGGTGTGATCGCCCAAGGTGCCATTTAAACTAGAACTGACACTGACATTGAGAATAGATTTTAAAGTATTATTACTTGTCTATAAATCACTAAATTACCTAGGACCCCAATACATTACAGATATGCTCACTAAATACAAAACTAACAGATCACTCAGGTCACTAGGATCAAGTAAATTAGAAATTCCAAGAAATCATTCAAAGCAGGGTGAATCAGCCTTCAGCTACTAAGCACTCTCTGCTGGAATCAGCTTCCAGAAATGATCAGATGTGCTCCAACATTAGCCACATTCAAAAACTTAAAAACACATCTGTTTAGCTGTACCTTTACTGAATGAGCACTGTGCTACATCTGACAGATCACACTATTTTGTCTTTCTTTTTCATTCCTTTTAACAAATTTTAATCCATTTTTATCTGTTTTTAATCCTTTTTAATTGTTTTTATTTTATTTCTTTTATTCTTGTTTATGTAAAGGACTTTGAATTACCATTGTGTATGAAATGTGCAATATTAATAAACTTGCCTTGCCTTGTCTTGCCTTCAGTTCATCAAACTGCTTTGTTTCAGATATTCAGAAGGTTCCATCAAGAATAAAAAAGTATTGTTTTCCTTCAGACTCAAATATTATAATATGAACACCAATTGAACCAGGACAATTGAACTAAACAAACCAAGGAAACCAAACTACTGTACGAACAGAGCCTTAAAGGACATTTAAATTCATTTTCCACTTTAACAGCTGTTTCTAAACAGTTTTTGGATCGCAAAACAACCATTTTTGTGATTGGAAGTTGCTCACCTTCCATTCCTGGGCTTTTGAGGTGAAAACAGGCATGCGGCAGGCCAGCAGTGGACACCAAAATGGAGCTTTTGTCTTGCCATCATCCTCTGCAGAGAACCAGCCTGGTGTGTTTTCGTCTCCTGCAAGAAATTAGGTTATATTTGGCTTAGTTTCTAATTCATTCATTTCACCGCAGCAGATCATGCGGAGCGACATCACATGGTACATATATCTAATTATACAAACTGAAGTATGGCAGTAGTTAAGACGTCTGAGGCTTCCGGTGCTCACTCTCTGAAGATATTTTCAGTATTGCAGACTAATGAGCCTTCGTAAGCCTCAGTCCTGCAGCAGGTGTCCGTCTCAGCATGTGAAGCAGCAACCTCCAGGTTTCAATTAATGAAGTCTAAATTCTGGAGGCGTGAGCCACCTAGGTCTTTCTTCACAGCCACTTTGACAGGTGTTTACATTTGCCAGACACAATACGTGCCTGCCAGCAACCCCTCTCTATTAAAGCAATTCAGTAATTACCTATCATGGTCATCTTACGCTTGCATAAAAATGTTGTGTTTTTCTGGTCCCCTGCGTCTTCGAGAGTGCATCAGCTCAAAATTAGCCCCAGAAACCATGAAGACAGGCTACAAACAAAAGCAGTCAGATTGGACTCAGCTCATTTGCTTTCACTGTGTGAAAGGTACATGGCGTGGTTTGATGGCCGATGTACCATAGCGGTATCAACACGCAAGTCAGAGCGGGAGACTTAAGGGCCAATTAGTTTGAGTTTATGGCTTGCTGTTTCTCAAGGGCTTCAGGAGGATTTCTTTCCAATTTCATTGAAGACGTGCAAATGGCCGGAGCGCCACATCTCTATGTGCTTTGTGGTCAATACTTTTTTAAGGAGAGTTTATACTTTGGTTTTACTTTCATTGTCTCTCATTTGATGGTGGTCCAGGCTTACTAAAATCAATGGCAGTCTTCAGAAATTCGGACATCGAAAATTCTACTTCTCAGAAAGACTTTTTAACCAATAAATACAGTAAGGCTGTGGATAAATTTTTAAGATAATTGCACACACCTCGTGCAATTACCTCAATGCTTTTAAGTCCAGAAAAGAGAATTATTAATCTCATAGTTTTAAACAAAGTTGATCCCACTGCTGTGATAAAGATTTGCCTTATTTATACAGGTTTAAAAAGTAATTACATTTTTCGAACATATTTTAGAGAGAATTATTACTTTGCTGAAAAAAAAAAAAAAATTCCATGTGGTGCTTATGCAATTACGATCACTACAAACATAATGAGCCCTGTCATACACCTGGTGCAATAAGGTGCAAGACGTGTTTGGCATGATTTGTTGCTAATTTCAGAAAAGCACAACCCTAATTTTCATGTTTTGCGACACACAGTTTAAATAGCAAATCCATTTGTGGCACTTTGTGGACTGATGGGTCTATAAAGGAGGTGTGTTAAGGCACATTGTTGGCACTTTGCTATTTTGAGGAACTGAAATATTGACTATTGACCAACTAAGAGCTTGTCTAAAGTCCAGTGCAGAGCGTGTTAGACCTATGTAGGTCCAAAATGCGCACACATTGCTTAGTACACACAGCATGCACAGCAAGAGACAAATATCTTTACAAATGAAAAAAAAATTAAAGGATTAAAATATTACAAAAATGATCATTTTCTACATAAATATAAAAACTACCTCCATGCCTCCATCTAGGGGTGGCTTTTTTCAGTTTATTCATGACTATTTGCATTATATAATGTTATTATTACAAGTAGTAGTATTTATCACATGCATATTTATATTTGTTTTAACAAAACAAGTTTAGATTTGTCTACCTGTCGAGTTTTGGAGATGTATGCGTCACTATATGGGGCATAAGAATAGGTTGTGTTTGGATATAATTTTTTTACCACACTTCGTTATTATTGTTCATTTATTCGTTTGCTGAAAATTAGAACTTAATTTAGAAATAGTTTTGAAACAAATCTTTGTGCTTAACAAACGAAATTATATATGTAGGCATATGCGTACAACACCTTTTCCTTATCCTCGAAAGTAAAGGAGTAAAGTAAAGAGTAAAAGTAAAGTAAAAAGAAAGTGAAGAGGCCGAATGGAGGAGGCTCATTTTTTATCCTTGCACAAATGGTCGGTTTAACTGTTTTCTTGCTAGTGAAGCAGTCAGTTTTTCCACTTACAAAGTCCGCCATGTAAATAGCAAATGCAACATGGCGTGATGCAACTGACACTTAAAGAGAATGGGAGATGAGACTCTGATTGGTTTAATGCGAGTTATGTTCAAAACACACCCATAACTCATTAAGAAAATAAGCACAACCATGTTAGACCATGCCAACTTTTGCTCAATGCACTTCAGACTTTGTGCCTAGATCATTAAAATAGAGCCCAATATTTTCGCATTATCTGTATTTGATTAATAAAGATAATGATATTCAATATCGAACTGAAATCACATATACATTGCATACTATATTAGAGGCTTTTTAAAAAAGCAGAACCAACTGCAAATTCATAAATGTAAGACAGACAGACAGACAGACATGATAGATAGACAGACAGACAGACAGACAAACAGATTGACTGATTGATTGATTGATTGATTGTGCATACAGGTCTGTTCGTATTCCTAACTATAAAGTTAAGTTTCGACAATATGGAAAAACACAGTATACAAACAATGTATTAAACTAGTTCGCCAAATAATGTTTAAAATGCAAACAGAATCCAAGACAGACTGTGGTCTTAAAGGACAGTGCGTTCTCATTGTTCACATTCATTTCTGCTTCAGTGGATCGTACAGAGTAGCTGGGATCAAGGTTTGGCTGGTTACCTTTAGCAGTTAGCCCCAATGGACCATATCATAACTGCACCAAGCGTTTCATCATATTTTTGATATATCAGCTAAAACATTAGCCAAAGAGCACACTTATTACTTCGCATAGAAGTTCTTTATCCCGAAAGGCACCTTTCTCTTCAATGGTGCGATCTTGCAAATAAAAGCCAGACCCTTAAGGGAGTCAGGCAGACATAATATAAGAAATGCCCTGACTTATTTAGTCATTTAAAAGCTGAGTCTTTACAGATATTACCTGCTTTTCTTCTGACACGCTGGTTTATATTTTCACAGCAGAGTGAAGCGTGAAAGCGAATTTTACGAACTAACAAACTGTCTAATCCTTCCACCCACAATGCCTTTTTTTCTCCATGCGCAATCAGCATCAAATTCTTTATATTGCCTCATTAAGTGAAACAGTTCTGCTATGATCTCATCTCAATCTGCCCTTTGGATGGATGATTGAGGAGCGTAGTTCACATCCAAATCACTGTAATTGAATTCTAGCTGTCACTCAGACCTGTTTGTGGGTCATTTGGGTTCACTGTTTACCTGCCTCGCATTCTGTGACCCTTAAGATAGTTATTAAATTAGCTAATGAAATGTGCACTTTGTTGATTTGTTTATCAGAAAAGGTCACTATTCCCATTTCAGACACTTTTAGACATGAGTATATACCCATGTTTGTCTGCACTTATCAAACTCTCAGGAAATAAATGGACTATATTTTAAAGAATAGAAGCTTTTTAGACATCTGAAATGTGACCCTGGTCCAAATAAATCTTTATTATGTTGCTAGAGTACATTTAATGGGCTAAAATGCATAATGACAATGCCAAAATCATTAGAATAGTACTGATTAGTAATATGCACCGCTAAGTTTATCCTCTCCTAACAAAACATATAGCATGCTTTAAGGTAATGTTTTGTGGTCCAGGGTCGCAAATGTGTTGTCAGTTACATTCTAAAGTGACTTACATTTAACTGATGGCAAACAAAACATGCACACACATTTCAATTTGCATTAGAACTCATTTATTTTAGAATTACAATTGCTTTTTTTTATTCTGAACACTTTTGAAATGTAGTTGACGTGACTAATATACATTTTTATTTATTTTTTTATAGTTTGTTTCTATTTAATCTTATTGTATCCATTTGAAATGTTCTTTTTCTTTTGCTGTTGAACTGAATGGTAAAATGCTATGACATTTGGAACACAGATTAAGGACAATGTTAGAATTAACCACAACAATTTTGCTAATAGTGTTAATACAACTTTTCAATAATAAAGGGATTTTATAGTCCAACTCTTGTTCTTATATTCCTTAATTGATTTGATTGCACCCTATGACTTTTTTCAGCCATTTTAAATAGTAAAAAGCATATTTTTCTTAAGATCTTTTGTGAGATTTTTTTGGATCACCATTAGACCATATTGAATAAACAGTAAAACAAAAACACATGGAATTCGAGTTTGTTTGTCAAACCCTACAAAATATTAAAGAGCCCTTATTATGGGTTTTTGAGAATGACCTTTCATGCAGTGGGCAACACAGCTCTAAGTGAATGAAAACATCCAGCTGAGGTTCAAAACTGAAAGTGCACCTTGTTTAAAAATATCATTTTTTTTTAAAAAAGATTCGATTCAGAGTTATTTAAATGATTCGTCGTTCATCTGGATCTTTTGCCTGTTTGTATCTACATCTACACGAAACTATACCAAATATGAAGTGCTGGATTCAGTAAAACGTGAACGTGCCTTTCCCTACAAAGCAGAGTGCGGGTGTGTGTGGGACTGATCATGACTAAAGTTGAGTGATTCATTCTGGTGAGTAATGCAATAATCTGCCCTGCAATGTGGGAGTTGTTGGCTGTTTGTTAAATGAAGGATCTAAAGACTATTGATGGGCCTTTGTCAGAGCTTGACAGAAACTTTATCAGTACATAGTACAATTTCTTCCTTCATTTCACAAGTGTAAGTAAGTGCGTTCAAAATGGTTACCTCCTTGTTTTCTCTAGATTGCAAAATATGTATTTAATTATGTTTTATTACTTGTAACCGCTCCGCGCTGCTTGTAGTGTAACTGGTTTACTCTTTATATTCACATATCAACAAATGAATTGCTGAACGAATCATGTATGGGAATCATTGGGATAATTAGGTAAAAATAAATGCATATTATAAGGCAATGAACGTGTTTTTTGACTTCGCATGCAAATCAGCCTGTTGTTAGAGACCCCCACAACCAAAATATGACCTTTTATAATGCATACTATGGGCTCTTTAAGAGCTCGCCAAGCCATATGAGGCTATTTCACCAAATTATAAAATGATTATTAGACGCCAAAACTACAAAACACGCTCAAACAGCCATTTTCATTTCTCCAATCAATGCATTATTAAAAAGATGCACACAAATATTCAGGAAAATGCATAAAACACTGGCTTTCATTAGTTTTCCAGCACACACTTTAGCATTGACATTCAGCCCTTTGAAATATATTAATAATGCACAATAATTGATGTTTCACTCTCAATAAATGCTGCGATGGCAAGTGAGATGAGGCAATAACACTGTTGAAGCCTGTCTTATGCCCTGTGCATAGCAAAGGGCCAGTACTGCTAATGACTCAGGCATAATGCATTCTGCCCGCGTAAGCTCCCAATACCCTGGCTAACACAATGTGAGGAACATGCCAGAACTCGGCGGCCAAACACACTCTCTTCACTCCTCATTAACAATGCAGCAACCATTGTTCTATTCATGTTGCGTTGTAAAAAAACTCAAGCCGCTTAGCAAAGGATAAGCAAACAAGTGTGCACCTCATCAGGGAGGCTGGGGTTTAACCAGGGGTTGCTCATTGATAGCCGCTGTCAGTGCATGAGAGAAAGAGAGACAATGGGAAAAGCAGAATGTGAGACTGAAGGTGAGAGAATGATGGACAGGAGAGAGGATTTGTGCTCGGGGCTAACGGGTATCTCTAGCAGACACGCACTGGATGAGAAACTGGGATAAAATAAAAGTTAAATGTATTTGGAAGACATCTGCATATAGGCAAAGAGCTCACACACATGCACTAAAGCTGTCTGATGAAAGTAAAGGAATGATAAGTATTGGGACTGTCAATTTGTCGAGCACAAATTATGCTGGAAGTTTTATAGGCTTTGCTATTAAACAAAAGTCCTGGGTTCAATACAAGAGAAGCTTAGCTAGCAGCATCAACTGCATAATGTCAATTACTGCAGAAAATAATTTGGCCGGCGCTGTTTGTTGTATTGTTTTTTAGTATAGAACATTTAGAGTAAGACGTTTGCAATGGATTACGGTGCCTGGACAGTTTTAAGGAAAAAAAAATAAAGCTTGTGTTTTTATTAAAGCCCGCATGAAAAGGAAGAAAAAGAAATATATATAGCTTTCTGTAAAATAAAAGTCTGACAGATATATTTCAATATGAAATGGCATACTTCTGAGCCTCTTAAAATAAACAAATTAAATTATCATCTTAGATTTTATTACATTTCAAATTATTCAAAACGTTTTGCAGACAAATTGGTAAAACCCAAGTGGTTTAAGGGATGGGATTGAAGTATAGAGATTTGAAAATGACAACTGATTTGTATTTTGGTGCTGTGCTGTGATACTTTTAATATATCCTCAGAATTTGTTGTTGTTAAATATGGAATAGTTCACCCAAATTACTGACTCTTCACTTGCCACAAACCACTTTGAGATTCTTTTTTTCTGTTGAAAACAAAATTATTTGTTTTGAAAAATGCTGAAAACCTGTAACCATTGATGTCGATTGTTACAGGTTTCTAATAATCTTTTAAAAAAATTGTATGTCGTGTTAAACAGAATAAAGAAACTCAAAAAGGTTTGCAACCACTTGAAGATGAGTAAATAATGAGTATACTGTCATTTTTGGGTGAACTATCCATTTAACTACTGTAACACTAAATAACATTTTATTGCATCTTCTATAAATCCTGCTAAAAAAATATTGTAGATTTCCAAATTTATTCTTATTTAATAATATTCTAATAAATAGGAAAAAGTTTGGTCTGTATTGTTACATTTATTGGTTTGATGCTTGAAAACTACTTTTCAACTTTGACCATACATGCTGCCTAAGTGCCTAATTTTTATTTTTTATCAAATTAACATCTCTAATCATCTTAACTTACATCAGTCAAACTGCCTAAAAATATTAATTTTAACTTTGTATAGCTAAAAATCTTTAGTTAAAACCTGATCAACACATGCATACACACACGTGTATATACTGTGTGGTGTACAAGGACTCTCCATTTATGCAATAAATTTAATATACACTACCTGACAAAAGTCTTGCCGTCGATCCCAGGTGTAAGAGCAAAAAAATAATAACTTGATTTCTTGTTGATCATTTGGAAAAGTGGCAGAAGGTCTGCAGAAGACTTATTGGAACCTGCGTGGACCCAAGATTCTCAAATCATGATTCTCGAATCATGATTTGGGGTTACATTCAGCATAGGGGCATGCTAGAGATCTGCAAAGTTGATGATAACATCAACAGTCTGAGGTATCAAGACATTTGTGCTACCCATTACATTACACACCACAGGAGAGGGAAAATTCCTCAGCAAGATAGCACTCCTTCTCATACTTCAGCCTCCACATTAAAGTTCCTAAAAGCAAAGAAGGCCAAGGTGCTCCAGGATTGGCCAGTCCAGTCACCAGTAGTCAACAATATTGAGCATGCCTGGGGTAAAATGGAGGAGGCATTGAAGATGAATCCAAAGAATCTTGATGAACTCTGTGAGTCCTGCAAGAACACTTTCTTTGCCATTCCAGATGACTTTATTAATAAGTTATTTGAGTCATTGCAGAGATGTATGGGTGCAGTCGTCCAAGCTCATGGGAGTCATACACAATATTAATTCTTTTTCCACAGCACCATGACTTTATATTACTGTACATTATTTCTGCTAAATGACAAGACATCATTTTAAATTGTTTTGAATTATTAGGACACAATGCATGTCCTCTTAATCCACCTTAATAACGAAAATCTAGTCAATGTCACTATAAAAATGTGTCCTTATAAACCAAATAAACAAACACACATACACACAAACTAAAACTTAAAACAATTATTTAATAATATAAAACTTTTGAAGTAGTTTAAAGTATTTGCATGTCATAGCTTCTCTCTGGAGCGATGTTATGCACTTAGACCTGCATGTTAGGAATGTACAGTGCCATTCTTAAGGTCTGCACGACCACCTAAATGCAGCGCCCAAACTATTAGTGCCCTTGTATTGCATTTTTTTACTCAAACATTCAAATTGCTCAGCATGAATGCATAATTGAAGTCATTCATCCGAAAGCTCAGCAAATGCCACAAAGAGAGTGAGAGAGAATGTGAATAGCAGAACCTCCAGCCTTGCTGTGCATTACATACTCGGATGCTTTTATCAGAGGTTTGCTGCCTTGACTCTTTTAGAAAGGTGCACGAACCATAGGAGCACGAACAGGCGTTTCTATTCAACACACAATGCACATACACATTTTTTTTAATTAACAACTATGTACTACAAAACAATACGGCGAGCTTCATCTAACTTGTTTGTCAGTTGCAATAATAGCTGGTAACCACTTGCGGACCTCACAGTTTTAGCAGAAGGAGCTTAGCAAATACACAGAAGCATAGCATAATAGGGATTTAATTTTAATTATGCTTTGGCATTATCGACTAACAGCGGTGGGCTTGAAATCTACTGCGATGATTCATTACAAAGAAGGCCAATCTATAAGACGAAAAGCAGCAAAGATATAGTCGAATCAAAAGACTTCACAGGATGTTGCTCGACACTTCAAGGATCAATGTGGTGCCGCACAACTGTTTATTGAATTCCTATTAATATTTACAAAGCATAAGAAAAGTGCACATCTTGTTGTAAGAATGCATGACAGATTTGCCTAAAGCAGTTATTCATTCACATCGGAAGGAAATGTTTTCATTAATAATAAAATACAAATAAAATTAGTATTTTTAAAATTAAAAATAGGATTAAATGCTGTATTGTAAATTATTTATTTATGAATATTTCTAAATAATATCATAATATCTATAATAATAATAATAGCCATAATATTTTTGATATCATAATAAATTTGTCAGAATCACCAGAGATCTAACCCTCATAGATCGCTGGAGAACATGTCAACTGACTGTCAACTGACTGACCCACCCTCCTCCTTCCCTAAACCCAATCAATAGTGTTTTCAAAAGCACAGATTGACCCTCTCAACTTATAAGCGCTCGTCTGATTTTTACCGAGTTTTCAGAATTTACCACATTCTCACCCTGTTATTTACTTGTTTATTTTATTTTTTTAGCTTCTGTTTTTTGTCTTACCCGCTTTCTGAAACCTTTCTTCGCTAGACTCGATCTCCATCGTCATGGTCAAGTACACTAAGCGTCTCAAGTCTGCCAACGTACATGGTGAGCTACTGGACAAACTGGTAACAGCAGGAAAGCGGTCCACACAAGCGGTCTGCTGGCAAGCACGAAAAGGAACGGTGTCATACCGCCCCGTAGAGTTCATTTTAAAGACGAAATGCAGCCATAGGTACTTCTGGCTACATAATTCATGATCTCCAGAAATGTATATAGGGCCACATTTTCAGAATGAACCTGTGTTGTTTCAAACACTCACATCACATCACCTGAAATCAGCCTTGAGACTGAAGCCACTGACAGTGAAGCCTATGTCTCACCATGCGCATGATCATCCTCTCATTCAGTATTCACCTGCTTTTGCTCACACGAACACAGTTATTATTGTCATCTCTCACGCTGACCAATAAATAAGGCCAATCCTTATTGTTGAGCTCTGCTTTTTAGGAAAACTACAGTTTACAAATTATCCTCAACCAGCCAAAGTGGCTAACTGACTGTCTAACACGCCACAGCTGAAGGCTTCTTTCTTGCACGGAACGAACCTGCTGCTACACTGAGAAAAATTATTCAAAGATGATTCCTTGGATTTACTCAATTTTTTTACATTAAGTGGTTGTAAACAATTTATTTGGGCTGAATGTAAACAAACAAATTAAGTTGAACATTGCTAAATTCAATGCATGCAATACTTTTTTCAGTGTAGTTTAAAGTTCCGAGCTTATACACTGAAAAAGGTGTTGCATGCAAAACTGTTGCAAACAATTTATTTGTGTTGAATTTAAACAAATTAAATTGAGCAATGTTCAACTTAATTTGTTTGTTTAAATTCAGCCTAAATAAATTGTTTACAACCACTTAACATAAAAAAATTAAGTAAATCCAAGGAATCAACTTTGAATAATTTTTTTTCAGTGTTCCGAGGCTGATGTGCATACACACTGGATTAACTATAGCAGCAGGCCGTTCACATGTCGCGTCTTTTCTGCGCGCAAGTTCATTATTTCCAGACACACCGAGCAGAAAACATCTCATGCCGTATCGGTGAGAGTTGTGCGTGGCTTTCAGTGCAGTGTATGCAAAAGATATGTTAGACGAATTATTACAAATTATTAAAATTATTATGTATGAACGCAGATGATACCAACAGTTCATTTAAATACTTGCATCATATAAAGCTTAAGTTTACATTAGACGTGATAACAGTGAAACCATGATTATTCTTCAGACTATAAAATCGTACAACCAAAATCTATAATTGTTGCATCCATAATTGTCATGCTGTTCAAACCATACCATGTAAATGTGTCTGAATGTAGAAGAAGCCTACATTATCAATGCACCGCTTTTGTTGTGCTTTGAAATACATTTAAATATGTTTGTATAAAATGCCTATTGTATTGATATTATGTAGTTTTAAAATAACAATATATTAACATTTTAATGTAGAAAAATACAATGTAGGTGTCTTAAGGAGCAAAATAACAACATATGGGCTCTTATATGCTGTTGTGTCATCACTCATATTGCAAAAGAGATGCTTTTCATGAACTGGTCCCCATGACAAACTAATTGAATAGCCCTGCCATAGAGCAAAACAGACAGCAAAACTGGATAATGCAAGCTTTCGAGCTTATCTGGGTTCTGTTGCACGGTTGTGCTCCATGTATTTATTTAACTAAAACCGGTTATTTACAACTGTTTATTAAGTTAAAGGTTTGATACTGATTAGAACTATTATAGAAATATTCTGAGGTCTTTAAAGTCTTAAAAAGGTATTGAAGTTATCTTTATGATTCCTACATATACCCTGTAAAAATTTAGCTCTGACTAACCTCCAACTTGAATGCTGCTAATGTTATTATTAATGTTATTTCATATGAAGAATAAAAATAAATACCTCACTAAATATAATATAAAATAGAATCAAATATTATAAAAAATGTAATAAAAAGAATCTCACCGCGAGCAAATTAACTCCTGCAACTGTATTTTTCATACTTTTGTTTCAGTTCAGTTCTTTGCTTTTTTCAAAACGTCAGTGTTTTTCTTCAAATTACTGTTAGGCTTTTAAAAACATTTGTTTAAAACATTAACTGCCCAGATTCACTGTATTTCGTGTGTTTTCATTTCATTTTTTTTGTTTTTTTGTTTTGTTTTTTGCATGTGCGTATGAAATATTGTGCACGCATAGCAGTAACAAAAATAGAAAAAGGTAATATTAACATGAGCTATGTTAAAAAGTATTGCAGCAGACCATTCTTTAAGCTTCGTCTTGACCTCATCTAAAACAATAGAGTTGCTGCTTTGTGGTTTGTTGATTGGATATTTGTGTTAAATTATTAGTTAACTCTATTCTGATTACTAACTCTCATGTTGTTCCAAGACCTTCGTTCATCTTCAGAACACAAATTAAAATATTTTAGAAATCTGAGAGCTCTCTCTTTCACTGTATATAGACAGCAAGAGTCATGAGATGTGTAAAGTCCAGAATCGAACCAAAAACATGGCCAAAACATTCCATGTGACTTCAGTGTGATCATACAACACTCCAATTTAAAAGTTTATAAATCAGTTATTAGACAATTATACGACAATTTAGCTTACCCAATTCACCATGCGAACACGGGGAGAACATGCAAACTCCACGCAGTATCTTGCTGTGGGGCGATTTTGCTACCCACTGCGCCACAGTGCTGCCTTAAGTGGATTCAACATAAAATAATTAAGTTGTGCCAAAAGCAACTTAAGAATTGTGTTGTTTCAACTAATTTTAAATAAATAGCTTGAACAAGCAGCAACAGTAATTTTTTGAGAGTATGTTTTGTTACTATATGATGATTTCGTGTTGTGCTATTGACTATGTTGTATTTTCCGTGGTAAACATGTATCCTCCATGACCTAACGCAGGAAGATACAGCTGTACAAAGTCGTATTTACAGTTTATTTTTATTTCTTTTCCACAGAAGTGTTATTGGAGCATTGTCACTATTTGGACCACTAAAGTCTCTCGTAGAATGCATTCATTCATTCATTTTCCATCAGCTTAGTCTCTATTTCAGAGGTCGCCACAGCAGAATGAACCAACTATTCCATCAAATGTTTTATGCAGCAGATGCCCTTCCAGCCACAACCCAGTACTGGGAAACACCCATACACACTCATTCACACACACAATCATACATGTGATGGACAATTTAGTTCAATTCACCTATAGCACATCTTTGGATTGTGGGGGAAACCGGAGCACCCGGAGGAAACCCACACGAACACGAGGAGAACATGCAAACTCCACACAGAAATGCCAACTGACCCAGCTGGGACTCGAACCAGCGACCTTCTTGCTGTAAGATGATAGTGCTAACCACTGAGCCACCGTGCTGCCAGCAATATTATTGGTTCCTTTTCTGGGCTCCTTTTCATCTAAAATATACTAATTTGTCTTCTGAAGATAAACGAAGGTTTGGAACAACCTCAGGGAGAGTCATAAAAACTATTTTTTCATTTTAATAGTTTAACTGGTTTACGAGTATATACTTAATATATTCGTTCATTAATTATTTTTCTTTTCGGCTTAGTTACCTTAGTCAGTGGCCTTTATTAATCTGGGGTCACCACAGCAGAATGAACTGCCAACTTATCCAGCATATGTATTATGCAGCAGATACCCTTCAAGCTGCAACCCGTCAAGGGGAAACATCCATGCACACTCATTCACACAAATACACTACAGCCAATTTAGCCTATCCAATTCACCTATACCACATGCTTTTAGACTTGTGTGGGATGCCGATGCACCTGGAGGAAACCCACGTTCCACGTTTCCACAGAACATGCTAACTCCACACAGAAATGCCATCTGACCCAGCTGGGACTCAAACCAGCAACCTTCTTGGTGTGAGGTGAACATGCTACCCACTGTGCCACAGTGCTGCCCCATACTTAATGTAAATAAATTGAATACTTTTTGTCTTATTTGGTAAACTAGTTTCAAAGTATTGCTTCCTCAGCAATGGATTTGTCAATTGTACACACAAGCAAAAGATGATGACAGAGTTAAATGAATAAAGTCCGTAAAGTATAGGAGACTGCAACAGAAAGATTTGGAGAGCAGTATATGAAGGCTAGTTCGGTATGTTTCTGTAGGTAAGAGCAAAAGGATGTGACCAACAGCAAAGCGTTATGAATTAAGGATAGAAAAAAGGGGATGGAAGATCATTTGTAAACTTGTTGGGATGGATCAGGTTGATAAACACTGATGGTGGAGGTTTATATGCGTGGGCATAGATATATATCAGGCGAGAAAGGGAAGGCAATGTTTACTAGCTGAGTGGCACATAGTCCATCTCTTCTGGCTCCTGATCAGTGATCAGTGCTGCGGTCTGTCTGGCACGGCGACATAATGAGAGAAAAGAGGACTTTTAGAGGAACTCTGTGAAGTGCAGGTCTCCTTAACCTGCCTCTTCATTCACTGTATGGCTCAGTAACTTAGCAAGCAAGAACTAACCTCTGAATGTCATAGCAACTGTTTTTTCTCTCTTCTTTCCCCAAACATTTAAATGTGACCAAGTTAAGAAGCTTATCAAAGTTCTTTTTGAAACCCGTTGATGGTTCCCTAGGAAAACAACATATAGAAAAGGCTCCTGCTGAAGTGAGAACGGCTTGAAAGGCTTTGTTCACTCGTTGTGTATTGTAATGCTGTTACTGCACACAAAGGATCTTTTGATGTAACTATACACTGCTTTGAGTTTTATGCTTCCAAAGGACTGACTAAAGTATTTATTAATGGATTGTGGCTTTTCTCTCTTTGTGTAGTACAAGTCTGAATTTATTTCTCAATCTGACAGTGTGATTTCAGGCATCAGAAACTATTTTCAAAACTCAAGAAGTAGCATATTTTTCTGCTTATTTATGATTTAATAAAGATGAATATGTGAATATTTACAAAACCAAAGCATGTGATTTAATTGATTTCATCTAGTTTTGTTCTAATATGAATGAATAGTGTATTTGAACAGTTCAGATGCAAAAACCTCTTAATCCATCAGACCTCTTTTCTTGTAAATGAGCATTTTCTATCAGGCTCCTCTGAAAAGGTTCAAAAGTTTCATTTATATGTAATGATAAGGTTATTAGCTAGTAAATAAAATACCCATTTTTTTCAAAAATGTCACTTAAGACATTTTTTTTTTTTTTTAACAAGGTAAATTTTCTTTTGCGTTAAAGTCAGCTAAATCCACCTCTGCTTTTTATGCAAAACCCTCTAAATCCACTTATTGGAACAAGACAGTGTAATTAGTTGAAAATGAGGATGCCATTAGAAATTATTTTACCAAACATAAACACATTACACAAACCACTTAAAATTAAAAATCTATATATCTGTCAAGTAAGTGGCGGTTCATTTCACTGTGATAAACCAGGGAAAAAGCAGAAGGAAAATGAATAAAGGACATCTGTAAAGTAAGTGCATTAATCAATAATATTAAAATTGACATTAAATAAATCTTAACAATCTGTTGTCATTTCTGATTTTTGGCATTTAGATTTAATATAAGTAGAACAATGTAAACATTGCAAACATTGTAAGCTAAGTTTGGTAGATTCAAATAATGTATTGTAAAAACATTGTGAAACACCAATATCTGTGCAATGTCCATTAATATTAAAAGCTCATCAGATCTATAGGTATTATGAAGTAATACAAATAATGTATAGTTTTATACATTATATTTATCTTAAAAAAAAAAATAGGTTAAATTAGCAAATAAAACACAAGGTAGGCCTACTGGGCAAAAAGGGAATGCCTCTCAGACAATTTTAGAAGCTGTCATTCATTCCTTTTCACCATACTTAAGGTCTTGGTCCCCTTGTTTATCCTCATAGCATCCATGTGGGATAAAAGAACAACATCTTAACTCTGTCTTTCGTGAAATAGAGTTGCCGTTTATTGTATAGTAAATTGGACTCGTTCAAAGTAGTGTCACTGCGCAAAAATATGTTATGAATGCATGCTACACTTAAGACTGCACATTGTCTGGTCTTTTTCTTATAATGCACTTTTTTGTTTTGAGGTAAAGAATGTTTTCATTTGCTATTCACTGACAGTCAGACAGGCTCATCCAGTTCATCAAACTTTGTCTTTTAAAATTGAAATCGGAAGCAGAATACGTCTCCTTATAAAAGCCGGCATATCAGCGCGCTGCTACATTGAAAACATATGATTCGATTCACGCTTCTGATTGGTTCTCGGGATAGCGGCTTTTGTTGTCAAAGGCAGGTGGTGTTAAGCAACTTTTGCTGAATGCGCTGACGCTGGGATTTAGATGATTTGAAGCAAATCTATTTGTTGATGGTGTAGTACGTGCCTAAAGCATTCACTCAATGTCATTATCTCATTTTTGAAGGGGAAGTGGCGTTTAACGGCCTTTGCATCTGAACTCTTCATTTGTTTATAGTAAATTATTGTAATACTAAATATAATATAATATAATATAATATAATATAATATAATATAATATAATATAATATAATATAATATAATATAATATAATATAATATAATATAATATAATATAATATATAATCAGGGCTTAACATTAACAGCCTTTAAGCTTAAGTATCCAAATGTTTTCGGCTGCTCGCGCCGCTCGCTTAATGTCAGGTGACTCACGCTCTACGCAGCCTTCAACTGCAGCTCGTGCTGTATTGAACAGATGCACGTCACTTCAAAACTATAGTGATTGTTTTTCAACTGAACTAGATTTATTTTTGATGTCTTGGTCACACTATTTGGAGGGCTTGAACAAATTGCCTCAAGGGCCGCCAGTTAAATAGCCCTGCTCTATGGTTTCGCTATGTGAAGAGCGTCACATCACCTTCCCATGTTTGATGCAAATTAGGTGACAGAGGACAGAGGAGCTTGGCCGGACGAACCAATCAAGGAAAATAAATATGTTTATGCTTTTTTTTTGGAGTCAAACACTTTGGACAACGCTTGAACAAAATTTAAGATCTCGTAAAAATGGAATTAAGATTTTTTAATACCTTTTAAGGGTCTTAATTTTCTTATAATTGATTCATAATCTTTTAAATCTTTTAAGACCCCGCGGACACCATGTTTTAGATTGTGATATTTAGCTGATCCACAACATTTTGAAAATGTATTTTTCAGTGAACAAACTATTATAAAAAACTCATGATACTATTGATGAGACAATCATGATTAGCCTATTTAATTTTCTTTGCGCTTCTCCGTGTGTGCTCTGCTATATCAGTTCAGTATGTTCACTATGTTACATAACTGCCCCCTGCTGGTCATGTCTTTATTGTGTTAGAGCATTTTGTTTGGTACCGCATAACACTGCAGCATTATGAGTGGTCACATCCATTCGCTCGTGCATTCTCAATAGCCACATCTGTAAGCATCATATTGCAGGAGAAGAGAAACTTTAAAAATGGACCTACTCTTGTAGTTGCTGAAACTGCGGATCCACTGTTTCACGTACAACCATCTCTTCACAATCAATGATCAGAAAAAGAGAAAATATCCAGTGAGCAACAGTCCTGCATGAAGAAAATGCCTTGTTGAAGGCAAAGGTCAGAGGAGAATGTACAGCGGTTACTCAAATAATCATTCGCATTCTGCAGAAGAGCCTTTCTGATTGCCCAACACTTCGAAAAACCTGAAGCAAATGAACTACAGCAATAAAAAAAAACACACCAGGAGTTACTCCAGAACAGCAAATTGAAGGTACATTCCACATGGTGAAAGAAGATTGATAAAGATTGCATGGTCTGATGAACTCTATTTCTGACACTCAGATGGTAGAGTCAGATTTTGGTGTACCAACAGTTCATAACACTGCCGGTGAAGCAAAGGTGTTCATAACAAAGCTGACTCACTATAATTGAACATTTCTGATAGGAAACCCTTGATGCATGTCAAACATATTAATTAAAGCTGCACCTGTGAACCTGTCACAAGGGAGCATTTGGGAGAAGAATCAGGCTTTTTCTTTGCACCACATGATGTTATCATGGCAATCTATGAACCGCGTCTTCATAATTAATGAAACCCTCAGGACACACTCATCGACAGCCATGTTGAAACTCTTGATCTCACACACCATGAGTTCTCAGCATGCTGCCACCACATCACAAACACTTTTTTTCTGACAGTCTGTTTTTTATAGATACAAGCATATGTTAACCATCGCAGAATCCTGTTAATGGTCCTCATAAAAGACAAAACAGCTTCTGTGCATTTTATATCAGACAAAACATCAAGACACATCAAGAAGACTCAAGAATCAGGAAGAACAGGTGGGGTGGAGAAACATTAAAGCACTGTATGGAGCTTGTTATGGATCAATACATGTCAACATTTACACTAGCCTAGTTTCCACTACACATTTACCAAAAGTTTTAAAACAAAATATGTTTTAAATGTTGATTAACCTTTGATTAAAACCATTACATTGCTGGAACATTTGATGCATCAAGCAATCAGCTGTTAAATACAAATCTGCTTTTCCGCAATGGCTCACACTGAGACAGAGAAAGAAGCCTCATTCACACTATGACCGACTCCCATCGGCAAAGCAAAAAAGCGACCATTCATTACAACAGAGAGCGAGCAACTTCCAGTGACCTCCATCTACGTGAGCTACAGCGATCGTTGGTGTAGAGCAACACGACAAAGTTGAGAATCCTTAAATTTTATGCAAATGAAGAGCGTCTTTCTTGAGCGGCAGCCAATAGGAGCACCAGTAGACTCATGTGATCCTCTCTCAGCTCGTTTAGAGGCCGGTTGTGTTGGTGCTGTATAGACCTACACAGACCTGTGTTTGCAGCAGGTCGCCACCCAGAGCGACAGGCAGCTGCAAAGTAGCATTTTATCAATGTTTTCAAACAAATAAGGCTTATTTTAGATTTCAGACATTTAAATACATATACCAGCAAAACTATATTTACGGTTTGTAAACTACAAGTTGATGTCTATGGAGATGGCATTAATAATTATTTTAAAACATAAATGGACAGTGTACGTTATTCACATCAGATACACAATGTTTGGTCACTTTATTTTGATGGTCCGTTTGTTGAATTTAAGTTACATTGCATCTATATGCCAACTAATTCTCATTAGATTATAAGTAGACTGTTAGGTTGTGGTTAGGGTTAGTGTAAGTTGATATGTACTTGCAAAGTTTCTTATAGTCAGTTAAATGTCTGTTGAAGGAGCAGTATCAACCGATATTAAGCAGACAGTCTACTAATACTCAAGTGGACCATCAAAATAGTGTTACCCAATGTTTAGGTTACTAGAAAATTGACTATTGTTCTCCTAGTTTAACAGCCACTTTCATGTATTTCAGGAGAAGTTGATTAATTAAATTCAGTCATTTGAAATTCAATTAAAGGAAGTAAATTCAGCACCTCTGATCTCTCCACTGCAGCACAGACTAACATTTTATCATTATTAAACAGTTTAAATGACTACATATACACTCACCGGCCACTTTATTAGGTACACCTGTCCAACTGCTTGTTAGCGCAAATTTCTAATCAGCCAATCCCATGGCAGCAACTCAATGCATTTAGGCATTTAGACATGGTCAAGATGATCTGCTGCAGTTCAAGCATCAGAATGAGGAAGAAAGGTGACTTAAGTGACTTTGAATCTGGCATGGTTGTTGGTGCCAGATGGGCTGGTCTGAG